>NC_044031.1:564138542-564439206 GCF_901765095.1 Microcaecilia unicolor | reverse complement strand
ACAGGGTTCAAATTAATTAGCATCTTCTGGTTGTCCTGAAAAGCAGTCTTGTCTATAAATCTTAAAAGACAGCATAAGTGTGCAGAATCTTGATGCAGATGCAGGCCCAGATTTAGATACAGGCAACATAAGAAAATGCCCGGTAACAGATGTTGAAGATATTTCATAATCAGGTTTAAAAAGAAGCCTTCTTGCACGTAATCTAAGGCTGTCCATTGGTACCACTTCAAAAAGAGACCATCATGATACTCTGGCCTGATATCCCGACCCCTGCTTTCCAAACTCTAATGGTCTCATCCCCCCACCCCCACCCCCATACTCTCTCTCTCTCTCTCTCTCTCTCTCTCTCTCTCTCTCTCTCTCTCTCTCTCTCAGCTTCAAGGAAAGATTCCAGGACTCACCCTCCAGTCCTGCTTAGAGCAGCTAAATTCTTAAATCTCGGCCTGTGAAGATATTCCTGAATCTACACTTCCCCAGCTGCAAAGGACTAAAATACAAATTAACACATGCATCTAGCTTTTCCTACATAAGTATGCAGCTATGGAATGCATTACCACTTAACGTGAAAAAAATGGGCGACTTAACCAACTTTCGGAAACTACTGAAGACTTACCTTTTCAACAAGGCATACCGCATCGACCCATTTTTTGAACTTTAACGTATTATATGAACTGTAACACATTACCACTGTATCTATTATTCCAAATTTAATCTCTTTATACCTGTTTGCTTAATTCTACTATATCACTTATGTTCTTTATGTAATACCGCTTGTATCTTTTACTCTGGAATGGCGATCGCCATGGCGGATCAATGTAAGCCACATTGAGCCTGCAAATAGGTGGGAAAATGTGGGATACAAATGCAACAAATAAATAAATAAAAACTGCAATGCCTATTGTCCTATCACTGTACTGTAAATTCTTATGAGGAAATTATTTCCTCTCCATTATAAAGGATCCTCAATACCTCTTCCTTTCCTCCTTGAATTTTGTTGTTGTTTGTGCTCCTACCAGCACTGGGTTACAGTTCCGTGAATCCATCGCCTGGAGAAAATGAATTTTAAATTTTACCAGATGGACATTTCTAATCCATCTGGGGAAAATGTGTTTTAAAATATTGTATAATATTGTATGTATGTCAGAACTTGTTTTTAACAAGCATGGCATGTTTTAAGTTTAATTGGAACTCATCTGCTGGCTCAGAATTTACAACTGCCATGAGCAAAATTGTAATCTAAGTTGACATATCAAATTACACCATCAGCTCTTTTGTGTTTATGCATAACATTATAACAATGATAGAAGAAAATCAATAGATTTATCTGAATGCTGGCACTGTAGGCCTGTGTATAGTTCTTCAGTAGAATAAAGAACACAGTCTATCAGGACAGACAATGTAATTCTAAATTTGTGATGGGTATTGTCTTTTCTAATATACAACCTAGCATTTTTTTTTTTAAAGCTATGCATTTTAGCTTAAAATGAAAATAACGGGACTTTGTCTCACTGGATTTAAGCTTAGAGGCCATCAACAAATCTAGGTGGGTGCAGCTTGCAAGTTATTTACAGCAGGGTCCAGCAATGTGCTAGGACAATAGATTTATCTGCCAAGATTGATTAGGAGCTCAACACCTAAGCAGCCATTCAGAACCATAACATCACTTCCTGCCTGCACATTTCTCTTTTATTCATGAAAGATTCTATAGAATTTCTCAAGAATTCTGTTAGATAGCATAATTATGCAGTTTGCCAGTTTTTCCGTGAACCTGCTCTTTGCTTCTGAGATGTACAAGTTTATGGTTACTGTTCTGAAAATTCCCTTGGAGTCAGTACTTCTCTTATCCAGAGCATATTATTTACCTCAAGCCAAGGAGAAAGAGAATGAGAAACAGGGTCCACATTCTCAGTTGACAATGGACACTCTAAAACTGGCAAACTGTTGGAGAAATTGGGATTGGACCCTGTGGTAACATCAACTTTATTGGTAATCTGCAAATTAAATTCTGATAGGGATGAATTACTCTAAATGTTCTTTGGGATCATGGATCCTATGTTTATGAATTGTTGTGTGAGGATATGTCCAGATATCGTGAAGACCACATAGAAAAAGAAGGAGGAAGAAGAGGAGGCAACTGTTGCTATTAAAACCAAGCATATTACAGACCAGAGGTTTATTTTTATGTTTTTCTTATATATGTTGGGGTGGTAGCTACATTAGTTTTACCCCAACAGTTGTGTTTTTGAGTGCTAAATGCATAAAACTACAGGCCTACACTCTAATAGTGCCCCAGTCACTATTACTAGCATTCTTGTAATACAGAAGAGGACTTGCATAAGTACATACCGTATTTTTCGGACTATAAGACGCACCGGACCATAAGACGCACCTAGGTTTTAGAGGAGGGAAATAGGAAAAAAAAATTTTCCTTTTTCCCTCCTCTAAAACCTAGGTGCTCCGGTGCGTCTTGTCCGAATTTTGGATCGCCCTCCCCTACTTACGCGACGCCATGTTCCCTGGTGGTCTAGTGACGTCTGGGCAGGAAAGAGCCCCCTCTTTCCTGCCCAGCGCGCTGCTCTCCGTGCTCCTGACTGCTTCCTGACAGTCTCGGCGGCCATTTTGAATCTCGCCGAGACTGTCAGGAAGCAGTCAGGAGCACGGAGAGCAGCGCGCTGGGCAGGAAAGAGGGGGCTCTTTCCTGCCCCGACGTCACTAGACCACCAGGGAAAATGGCGTCGCGTAAGTAGGGGTGGGCGATCCAAAACTTGCTACCTTCGGACTATAAGACGCACCCCCCATTTTCCTCCCAAATTTTGGGGGAAAAAAGTGCGTCTTATAGTCCGAAAAATACGGTAAGTATTGCCATACTGGGACAGACCGAAGGTCCATCAAGCCCAGCATCCTGTTTCCAACAGTGGTCAATCCAGGTCACAAGTATCTGGCAAGATCCCAAAACAGGACAATACATTTTATACTGCCTAATGTAGAAATAGGCAGTGGTCTATGCACTTTTCCATTAGGAAGCCATCTGAACCTTTTTAAACCCCCTATAAGCTAACCACTTTTACTACATTCTCTGGCAATGATTTCCAGAGTTTAATTACACATTGAGTGAAGAAATATTTTCTCAGATTCATTTTAAATATACTACTTTGTAACTTCATTGTGCGCCCCTAGTCCTAGTATTTTTGAAAAGAGTAAACAAGCGACTCACGTCTAACCCGTTCCACTCCACTCATTATTTTATAGACCTCTATCATATCTCCCTACAGAAGAGCCCTAGCCACTTTAGCCTTTCCACTATATGATCTGCTGAATAATATGTTTGTTATTCAGTTTGTATTGCTTGGGTATATTTTCCCCTCTGATTTAAGTGTTTGATCATTCTAATTTCAAAAGTTTTCCATTTCTCTGTGCTAAAAGAGTGATTTGCCTTTGAAAAATGTTCAGCCATTGAGTTCTCTCTCTCTTTTTTTGTAATAGTTTATGTGTATGAAGATTGATACAAGACCTTAGTTTTTGGTCCAATGTAGCAGCCCTCTTCACATTTTGCATTTGGCCATATATACTACATTGATAGAGAAACCTGAATTGAGCTGTGGGTCCTGTGAAATGTGCTAAAAACAAAACAATCTCTCACAACTAGACAAATTATGTAATATTCACAATAGTTAAAGACCAGAAATGGTATTCGAAGCTGATGAGTCAGAGAAACTGAATGAATTCTCTAAAAACCTGGAGGATGTAATGGGGCAGTTCTACAAATTGAAGAGTAGCAAATCTCCTGGACCGGATGGTATTTATCCCAGAGTACGGATAGAACTGAAAAATGAACTTGCGGAGCTATTGTTAGTAACATGTAATTTATCCTTAAAATCGAGCGTGGTACCAGAAGATTTGAGGGTGGTCAATATAACGCTGATTTTTTTAAAAAAAGGTTCCAGAGGAGATCTGGGAAATTATAGATCGGCGAGTCTGACGTCGGTGCCGGGCAAAATGGTAGAGACTAATATAAAGAACAAAATTATAGAGCATATTCAAAAGAATGGATTAATGAGACAAAGCCCAACATGGATTTAGTGAAGGGAAATCTTGCCTCACCAATGTATTACATTACTGTGAAGGGCTGAACAAACATGTGGATAAAGGTGAGCTGGTTGATGTTTCGTATCTGGATTTTCAGAAGGTGTTTGACAAAGTACCTCATGAAAGACTCCAGAGGAAATAGGAGAGTCACTGGATAGGAGGTACTGTCCTACTGTGGATTAAAAACTGGTTAAAAGATAGAAAACAAAGAGTAGGGTTAAATGGTCAGTATTCTCAATGGAGTAGGATAGTTAGTGGGGTTCCCCAGGGGACTGTGCTGGGACCGCTGCTTTTTAACATATTTATAAATGACCTAGAGATGGAAGTAACTAGTGAGGTAATTAAATTTGTTGACTAAACAAAGTTATTCAAAGTCATTAAATCGCGGGACGATTTTGAAAAATTACAAGAGGACCTTACGAGACTGGGAGACTGGGCATCTAAATGGCAGATGACGTTTAATGTGAGCAAGTGCAAGTGCAAAGTGATGCATGTGGGAAAGAGGAAAGAGGAACCCGAATTATAGCTACGTAATGCAAGGTTTCATGTTAGGAGTCACGGACCAAGAAAGGGATCTAGGTGTTGATGATACATTGAAACCTTCTTCTCAGTGTGCTGTGGCGGCTAAGAAAGCAAATAGAATGTTAGGTTTTGTTAGGAAAGGAATGGAAAACAAAAATGAGGACATTATAATGCCTTTGTATCGCTCCATGGTGCAACCACCCCTCGAATATTGTGTTTAATTCTGCTCGCCTCATCTCAAAAAGGAGATAGTGAAATTAGAAAAGGTGCAGAGAAGGGCGACAAAAATGATAAAGGGGATAGGACGACTTCCCTATGAGGAAAGGGTAAAGCAGCTAGGGCTCTTCAGCTTGGAGAAAAGACGGCTGAGGGGAGATATGATAGAGGTCTATAAAATAATGAGTGGAGTGGAGTGGAAAGGTAGACAAAATACTAGGACAAGGGGGCGTTTGATGAAGCTACAAAGTAGTAAATATAAAACGAATCAGAGAAAATTTTTTTCTTCACTCAATGTGTAATTAAACTCTGGAATTCATTGCCAGAGAATGTGGTAAAGGCGGTTAGCTTAGAGGGGTTTAAAAAAGGTTTGGACGGCTTCCTAAAGGAAAAGTCCACAGACCATTATTAAAATGCTCTTGGGGAAACCCCACTGCTTATTTCTGGGATAAGCAGCATAAATGCTTTTTTACTTTTTTGAATCTTGTCTGGTATTTGTGACCTGGATTAGCCACTGTTGGAAACAGGATGCTGGACTTGATGGACCTTTGGTCTGTCCCAGTATGTAATACTTATGTACTATGTAATGTACTTATGTAGTATGTAATATAATAAACACTGAAAATATAACTGTAAATTTACAGTTTAAAGATATATTTTCAGTGTTTATTATATTACATACTACATAAGTACATTACATAGTACATAAGTATTACCATACTGGGACAGTGATGCCACTTATTTCTGACAGAGCTCAGCATGTCACTGGTCTTCTGAATAGTTTTCAATAATTAATAAATCCACAAAAATATGGGATGGTGATAACCACCACTCCCCCTGGTAGAGCATGTTGCAATAAAAGCTTGGTAGTTTGAGGGTTAAGTTACATCTGTAGTTCACAGGAGACATGCAGCACAACTCTTGTTATTTGACAGCTCATACACAAAGAGGAATGTTTTGAAAAGGACATCCAAGTTAGAATAGCGATATCAGTCAGAATGTCCCAAACAGACATCCATTTCACATATATTTTGAACATGATATAGCCTGTTCGAACATACGTGGACATCCATGACTGGAAATGTCCAGCATATTTAGATAGAGTAGATAATTTTCTGTTCCTTAAGGGTTCACAATTAAAAATATAAATAAAAATCCCTCCCTAGTTCTACTGAAAACATGCCCAGAACATGCACCCTTTTTATTTGGACATATTTCAGGATTTGGACACTCCAAGCACATGAACGTCCATTTTGGCCTTTAGAGACATCCATAAGCTTCAAAAATGAGTGCCATGGAGGGGCATAATCGAAAGGGATGCCCATGTTTTCATGAGGAAGTCCTCATGGGGACGTCCCCAGACAGGGGCGGGGAAACCCGTATTATCGAAACAAGATGGACTCCCATCATTCGTTTCGATAATACGGTCGGGGACGCCCAAATTGCAAAATTTAGGTCGACCTTAGAGATGGTCATCCTTAGAGATGGTCATAATGGAAACCAAGGACGCCCATCTCAGAAACGACCAAATCCAAGCCATTTGGTCATGGGAGGAGCCAGCATTCGTAGTGCACTGGTCCCCCTTACATGCCAGGACACCAACGGGCACCCTAGAGGGCAAAGCAGTGGACTTCAGAAATTGCTCCCAGGTGCATAGCTCACTTACCTTGTGTGCTGAGCCCCCCCAAACCCACTCCCCATGACTGTACACCACTACCGTAGCCCTTAGGGGTGAAGGGGGGCACCTACATGTGGGTACAGTGGGTTTGTGGTGGGTTTTGAAGGGCTCACATTTACCACCACAAGTGTAACAGGTAGAGGGGGGATGGGCCTGGGTCCACCTTCTTGAAGTGCACTGCACCCACTAAAACTGCTCCAAGGACCTGCATACTGCTGTGATGGAGCTGGGTATGATATTTGAGGCTAGCATAGAGGCTGGCACAAAAGATTTTTAAAGATATTTTGAGGGTGGGAGGGGGTTAGTGACCACTGGGGGAATAAGGGGAAGTCATCCCCAATTCCCTCTGGTGGTCATCTGGTCATTTAGGGCACATTTTTGTGGCTTGGTTGTAAGAAAAAAAGGACCAGGTAAAGTTGTCCAAGTGTTCACCAGGGACGCCCTTCTTTTTTCCATTAGCGGTCGAGGACGCCTATGTGTTAGGCATGCCCCAGTCCCGCCTTCGCTATGCCTCCAACATGCCCCCGTGAACTTTGGTCATCCCCGTGACGGAAAGTAGTTGAGGACGCCCAAAATCAGCTTTCGATTATGCCGATTTGGGCGACCCTGTGAGGACGCCCATCTTGCAATTTGTGTCAAAAGATGGGCATCCTTCTCTTTCAAAAATAAGCCTGATAGTGATCTTTCAAATTGCTCTACATTTTTAGGCAACTTTAATACCTTTATGATATCTATTTGCTATTGTTCCATGTTTGCATAATACTATTTTAGTTTCTCAATTTTTGATTTTACTTCTAGATGATATAGATTCAACACACTGTAGGACCTTGTTTATTCTAACGTATTGCATTGTTTTTAGGTATGTTTTAAAGAGAGTACCAGTTTTATTTCATCTTTGTAATAATATATGCATAAATCTTATCAAATAATCTCATTTAGTGATATATATGTTCATGTTTTTAATTTGTACTTTTTTATATATCTATACGTTTTCAATATTTCTATATATCTTGTTACAATTGGTTTATGATTTTGATATACTTTTATAATTTCATATTGAATGGTATGGCAATTTCTTCATTTTCTCATTGGTATTCATGTTGTTTTAATCTATTTTTAACTTGCCTTGCCCTGTGCTGTCTTCAAAATGGTGCTCCTAGAAGTAGTCTAATGTTAGAATATTTCCTTATATGGAATATATTACCCCTAGCAGAAGCCATGTGAAACTACCACTAGGGGCATCATATCGATGGTGGTGCAAGGCAAGGAAGGAGTGACTGGGCATTGCTTCTGCCAGAAAATCCCCCCAGCCCCGGACCCTGGAACACCCCAGGGAGGACCCTTGGACTCTGGAAGATGTCCAGATACGCAGAAGACCCCCCCCCCCACCCCCAGATCCCCAGAGAACCCCCATCCTGGACCATCAATGCAACCTTTCAGGAGGGGGAAGGAGAGTGAGGGGCATCAACTCCAGTGGGGTACTTTGGTGGAGCGGGCGGACGTTGGGAGGAACCTGAGCTAGTGGCCCAGAAGCATCAGGCCACTGTTCTGCGGTTCAATGCTCCAGCACAGTAAAATAATACCAGCAAAAAGCTGGAGTTATTTTACCGTTGTTTTTGGGCCCTAACGTGGCTTGCAATGTATCACCGCAAGTCACATTAGGGTATTTGTATAGTAATGAGATGCAAAACGTGCATTTGCATATTTTGCATCTTATTACTAACTAACTCGTGGTGACTTAAATATTACCACGATATTTTAAGTCAAGTCACATTAGGGTATTTGTATAGTAATGAGATGCAAAACGTGCATTTGCATATTTTGCATCTCATTACTAACTAACTCGTGGTGACTTAAATATTACCACGATATTTTAAGTCAAGTGGCATAAACCAAATGATGTGTGTTAAGGGCCTAGCACCACTTGATAAATCCCCCACTTAGAAACTTATTTTCACACTGATAGCATATAAAAACTTATCTTTGCAGTGATCTCATAAATAGCCAGTAATTTGAGTCAAATCTTGCCTGTTCTTCCTGCTATCCAGCCTAGCTTTAAAAACATATTAATAAATATTAATGGAAATCCTCATTCTTAGAGTGCAAAATTGATTGCCTCATTTATTTTAATGGATTCATATGAAGCAATGAAAACAATTTTTTGAATCTGAAAATAAACTTCTAAACCAATTGATCCAACACTAACCAAACCAAAAAATTTTGATGTGTACATCCGTCACATTTGCATGGGTAAAACACCTTTCTACTTGTAGAAACTGCTTTAAAAATTGCCCACATAGGGTCAGATTCTATACATGGTGCTCAAAATTGTGTGCACAATGTAATTAGTTAATGAGCCAATTAGTGCTAATAATTGGGTGCTAACAACCAATTACTGGCATTAATTGGCAAAATTTTGGATTTATGCACTCAACTTGCAATGCGCTATCCTATAAAGATGTGAGTGTAAATCCTTTAGCGTGCAACTGAAAAGGGGGCATGGCCATGGGAGGGGCATGGGCAGGTCAAGGGTGTTCACTAGAGATGCATGCCGTATTATGGAATTTGGGGGATCCACACATAATATAAGTGCCAGGATTTATACCAACCTTCATTTGGTGTAAACGCTCACGCCTAAAATTTGGGCACAGATCCCAGAGGCTGCGCTGTTCTATAAATGGCAACGAACTTGGATCACCATTTATAGAATACTGCCGGGTGTGTTTTTTTGTTCTGTGCCTGCATGTGGGTGCCATTTATAGACATCCCCCCATAATGAGCATGTGAACTTATTTTTGCATGAAGTGAAACATTAAAAAAAAAGAACCATATTCTAGCAATTCCTTGGTTTTGTTTTTTCATAGAAGGAAATCTTTCAAGAATTTTAATACCAGCTAGGAACAAGCGTAAAAATATGATGTTTCCTCTACAATATTACTTTTTTCACATAGTCAGGCTGTAATGAATTGCCCCTGAAAATCAGATTACAAAATTTCCTTATTATCATGATTTTCATATTTTGCATGATATTTCTCCTAATTAATATACAGAAACAGTTCAGTTTCCATGGCTTAAATGTATCATTTTTTTATTATAATTGTTTTTAATGTGATCAAGTTCTTACTATGGTAATATTAAGTTTAGTAATTGTACTTTGTTCTGAAGTCTTATTAAACGTAGTGATTTTTCTTTTCTTTCTTTCTTTCTTTCTTTCTTTCTTTCTTTCTTTCTTTCTTTCTTTCTTTCTTTCTTTTTTTGTTCCAAGACAGACATTTATATATGAAAAAACACTGGTTGTTTAGGGAATAGACTTTAATATTTGTAAGTATTATGGTTGAGTTACCAACAAAGATATTGTTCGATGAGCAAGACTCAAAACCAAAGCCAGCAAGCAATAAATCAAAGTCATTGAAATAGATTAAGGAAAGATTTTTCCAAAATGATTTTTTACTGAGCCAGTAAGACAGGCATTAAACTGTTGGAGATTAAAACAAAAAAAAGTCTTATGAGAAAGGAACCGATGGGTCTTTAACATAACAAAGCAAATTTTGGATGAGAAGCTTGTCAAAGAAACAATGAATCTGGTAGCAAATCTGGGTGAAAACTGATAAATCAGATCTATATAAGGGAGACCTCAGTTTGGACATAAGGGCCTAGCATCGGCTGAGCCCAGCCTTTTTCCCTGACAGATAGCTATAGAGTGGTTAATGGGGGTGGGGTATAGAGGCTTAGTGAGGACAGAGCTAGTGATAGGTTTGGGTGGATTGGTAACAGGCAAGCCTATGCTATGGACTGGAAGAAGATTGGGGGTGGGGATTGGCTCTAGGTAGCTTAAGTGGGCAGAGTTATTATAGGGGAATTACTACAGGATCTGGCAGGTTTCTGGGCGTTTGGAGAGTCGAGAGGTAGTTGGGAGATAGAGGCCAAATGGCGAGGTGTGTGAAGTGTTTAGTGTTTTACCTTACAGTGTTCTATTCTTTTGTGCTACTGAGACAGAGGCATCACTTCTGGTTGCTGATGGTGGTGAGTCAGGTGGTATTTCCTATTTTCAGTGAGTTGCTGAGTTGGGGTGGTTTGTCGCTGAGCACCTGCAGTTGCTGCTAGGAATGGGGCTTGAGCTGGGTAGCATTCGCAGCTGGGAGCATTTGTTTTGGGTCAGACCCATTGGCTCTTTCTGTCTGGCAGCTCCTGTTGCACACATTTTTAGCCATGGTTGTATTGATGTGATATTTCCATGGGGTGGCCTGTAAATGTGTCCATTCGGGAGTTTCTTTGGCTCAGTTGTGCACAGACAGCATGGACAGTTGGTCATCATATTCAAATTTTCAGACACCATTCGAAAAAGAGTTTACATTGAATGGTGGAATATTTATCCAATCATTGAACAATGAATAGGTTTTAAGTAGTCTGTCTTAGGGACTGGCCAGTAAGCATCGCCAACTCATATTCAAATAGGATATCTAACTTCAAACTGCCCCCTCCATACTGATAAAAAACTTGAAACTGATGACTGAAACAATGCCTTGCTTGAAGCAACCAATAACCATGTTGACATAAGTTCCTTTTCTTAAGGTCCTTTTCTAATTATTAGGTGGGAAATACAGAGATAGTCATTGAATCATATTTTAAATGCAGCATACACACATTTATTATATGTTTTTATAAAACTGTCTTCTTTTCCTCAATATGTATTTTACATGGGTCTTGATTCTTGCATAAAATTGTCATTCTATTTTATATGACTGTACATATTTTATAAGTTACACATGTGATCACAATACCACCAAACTCTGCCCCAGGAAATATTGTCCTAGCACCTATTTTAATCCATATTCACTGTATCAATTTTATAAGCACACACTTGATCATATAAAACACTGTTCTAATGCAACAACCCCTCTCAGTAGTGTTGGAATGTAATTGTATTTTACATGCATTGCCTGTCACCTATTATTTCTCTGTGATTACTCTGTGACCTCTGATGTGAATTACTTAGAGAGGTCACACAGCTATGCAACTTCCTGTTGGGGGTTAGATGCAGCAGATGCAGCACATGGAGCACATGGAGCTCATGATCTCTCCTAACCTGAGAGGATCTATGGTGGTGTGAGCATCCATTACCATCTAAGCACATGGAAGGAGCTGATAATACAAATGTATAGTAATATGTATATATAAGCCTGTCTGATTATAATCTAACTGCAAACTGTGAGTAAACAGATGTTTTGTTACTTCAACTTTAAAGTGACTCAGCAGTGAATTATTCAGGGGTGAATGAGAGAGAGATGAAGAAAGAAATTAACATTTCTAAAGCTGAAGCTGTGTGTACTAAATCTGCTAATTATTTACTACAAATAATCCAACAAAAGGGTTATGGGCCCAGGGTCAGGAATTGAAAAAGAAGAGAAATATTACCAGGCAGAAAAAAAAGGCCACATTTTTCTCTTAAGTTTTAAAGGAAAGATTCAGTCTGTCTCTCTCTCCCCCCACACAGCAGACAGAAGGCTAAGAAAATGGCTGAGGGAAGAAATTCACCATTGTTCTATTCTCTCAAGGTGCCTAAATTAAATGAGTTTAATTATCAGCAGTGGGAATTAAGATTCATATGTCTCCTTCGAGCAAAAAGATTAAATATATGCTTAGACCAAGACAGAACAGCTGAAAATATGGCTGAATGGGACAATGCAAACTATTATGTGAAGTGCATGCTTTTGGAAGCTCTCTCAGAGAAACAAGCCATATTAGTGGAGGGAAAAGATACACCAAAGGACATTTTATATAAACTGAGAACTATGTATGCAACTACATATGCAAAGCAGCAACCAATTTGGTTGGCAGAGTTGAATGAAACCAAATTAAGGGATAAAAGTAAATGTAATGATCACATTATGCATCTTATGTCTTCATTTCAAAAGTTAGAACTTTCTGGAATTCCCATGTGTGATGCATTGAAAAGAGCATTTCTTTTTACCTCACTATCAAAGAAGTTTGATGTTTTTAGGTCTGTAAATGAGGCCATTGAAGGGCAATCTTTTGAACAGGCAACATCAAAACTAAGGCAGGAATGCATAATAAATGATTCTGAGGAGATGTGTTCTCAAAGCAAGTCAGAGAGAAATGAAACAAATTTCTTGGCAAAGAACAGAGGAAGGCGGAGCTATGGGAAAAGATAAACACAAGGGCTTTCTAATGGCAGAAAAATCTTTGACTATGGTAAATAATAATTCAAATGAAAGTACTTGGATTTTGGATTCGGGGAGTACATGCCATTTAACCAATTGTAAAGATTTCTTTCAGGAAATGTGTCCAGAAGAAGGAATTCTTAAAACTGCAAACGCAGGGACTGCTAAGATCCAAGCAAAAGGTATTGGATTCTTAAAATGCAAAGTGTCTAATGAAGTTAAAGAAATTCCTGTAAGTGATGTCTTGTATATTCCCCAAGCAGTTTGCAATATGCTTAGTGTATCTACATTAGATAAGAAGGGATTTGTGATTCATTTTGAAAAAAGTAAGTGCACAATCTCTAAAAATGATGAAGTGTATGCTGAAGCTTTTATGCATAATGATGTTTATAAGCTGAACATTTCAGGTGAAGCCTCACATATGGCGCAAATAAGGAAGAATGATGGTAAATGTAGTCTGGAAATCTGGCACCGCCGCCTGGGACATCGTGATTCTAAGGTGATCCAGGATCTTTACAGTAAGCAACTGGCCACCGGCATTCAGATAAGTGCAGATGCTGGTAAAATGGAGAAATGCATAGACTGTGTTACTCAAAAAGGTGTGAGACCCTCATTTCCTGCATACACAGGAAATAGGAGTAATAAAGTGCTGGACTTAATACACAGTGACTTATGTGGACCGTTTAATATCCCATCATTGGGAAATAACAGATTTGTGCTAATATTCTTGGATGATTTCTCTAGATACTGTGTGGCCTATTTGCTGAAAGAGAAAAGTCAAGTCACAGACATGCTGAAGAAATACGTAGCCATGGTGAGCAATAAATTTGAAAGAAAACCAAAGGTTCTTCAGACCGACAATGGTGGTGAGTTCACTTCACAAAGCATGCGCACATTTCTAGAACAAGAAGGCATTCAGCATATCACAACAGTAGCTTATACACCAGAGCAAAATTCTGTTGCAGAGAGAAAATTTAGGTCACTTGTGGAAATGACCAGATGTATGCTGTCAGATAGCAATCTCCCTAAAAGACTATGGGGGGAAGCCATTCTCACAGCAGTGTACCTACAAAACAGAATGCCAACTAAAGGCGCTGAGCGCACACCACATGAGACATGGCATGGTAGGAAGCCAAACCTGTCACACATAAGAACATTTGGAAGTACAGCATATGCTCATATACCAAAGCAAAGAAGGCATAAGCTGGATTCCACAACAGAAAGGGGCATTTTAGTTGGCTATGCTCCAGGACACAAAGGATATAGAATTTTGAATCTGAAAACTGGCATTGTTGGCATAAGACATGTTACATATTTTGATGAAAACAAAAGGGTTGATAAAGGCTGGATTATCCCAGATGAGCCTTATCATCCAGAATATGAAACTAGAACCATAATAGACATGCCAGTGTATATAAATGCCATACCAAGGCAGATGTCTGAAAGCAACTCATCTGTATCTAACGAGGAACAGACAGAGGAAGCAGACACAGAAAGGATCATTGAAGAAGACAGTACAGTTGGAGAAGGGGAATCAATTGGAGAAGGACTCTCAGATTTAGAGGATGCGGAAAGGTCAGACCAACCTGTTGTCAGACGCTCATCCAGGGAAAACAAAGGTGTTCCAACCCCAAGACTGTCTTACCTAACAAAGTCAGCAGAAGCTCAAGAGCCCTTAACATGGGATGAGATTGAGAAAATGCCAGCAGAAGAAGCTGCTGAATGGCATAAAGCTGCACAAGAAGAAATTGATGCATTGGATAAAAATAATACTTGGATTCTTACAAAATTACCTCCTGGCAAGAAAGCTATAGGATGCAAATGGGTATTCAAGTTAAAAAGGAATGCACAAGGAAAAGTGGAAAGGTATAAAGCAAGATTAGTGGCAAAGGGATATCTTCAAAAATATGGAGAAGATTTTGATGAAGTGTTTGCACCTGTAGTGAAACACACGACAATAAGAACACTTCTGAGCATTGCAGTCTCAAAAGGCATGCAAGTCAAACACATTGATGTGAAAACAGCGTTTCTTCACGGAGATATAACTGAAGACTTGTACATGGAACAGCCAACAGGTTTCATAAATACAAAACAAAGACAGCTAGTGTGTAAATTAAACAAAGGTCTTTATGGATTAAAGCAAAGTGCAAAATGTTGGAATGAAAAATTGCATGAAATATTGACAAATTTAGGATTTAAGCAAGGTGAAGCAGATAAATGTTTGTACACTAGGTGCACAAATGGACAATATGCATACATTTTAGCTTTTGTTGATGATCTGCTCATTGCAAGCAAAAGTGAGCAAGAGTACAAGGACATTGTAAAGTGTTTAAACCACAATGTTGAGATAAAAGAACTTGGAAATGTGTCATACTATCTTGGTATAGAAATTGAGAAACAAAATGATGGTTCTTATCTTCTAAGCCAGAAGCAGAAAATAAATGAGCTTATTGAAAGTTTAGGTATGCAAGATGCCCAAGTTGTAAGCACTCCCATGATCACTGATTTTCTGAAGGATGAAACAGTAAGAGAACCTTTACCAGATAACATCCAATATAGATCAGCCATAGGTAAGCTTTTATATCTAGCTACCACATACAGGGCTGATATAGCAAATGCAGTAGGAATTTTGAGCAGAAGGGTCAGCTCACCTACCAAATCAGATTGGACTGCAGTTAAAAGGATGGTAAGGTATTTAAAGGGTACCATTGATTGTAAATTAAAGATTTCAGCCAATAGTAATCCAAAACTAATATGTTACTGTGATTCAGATTGGGCAGGGGATCATTCTGATTATAAATCCACAAGTGGATATGTGTTTATGTATGGAAATGTACAAATTTCATGGGCCAGTCATAAACAAAGTATTGTGAGTTTGTCTTCTACAGAAGCTGAATATGTGGCAGTATCGGAAGCGTGCAGAGAACTGATGTGGATTGAAAAACTTTTGCTGGATTTCGGAATAGCTGAAAAGAGACCAATCCAGATAATGGAAGATAATCAGAGCTGCATCCGACTGTCACAGAATGACAAGGTTCAGTCACGCACCAAGCACATCGCAACGAAATACCACAACGTGCGAGAGTTGGCGAAAGAAGGGGTCATCAGTCTACACTATTGTCACACCAGTGAGATGACAGCTGACATCATGACCAAACCGTTACCCAGAGAACATTTTGTGAATCTGCGTATAAAGCTTGGACTTTGTATGAATAAATAATTGCATGACAGTTATGCATGAGAAGGGGTTTGTTGGAATGTAATTGTATTTTACATGCATTGCCTGTCACCTATTATTTCTCTGTGATTACTCTGTGACCTCTGATGTGAATTACTTAGAGAGGTCACACAGCTATGCAACTTCCTGTTGGGGGTTAGATGCAGCAGATGCAGCACATGGAGCACATGGAGCTCATGATCTCTCCTAACCTGAGAGGATCTATGGTGGTGTGAGCATCCATTACCATCTAAGCACATGGAAGGAGCTGATAATACAAATGTATAGTAATATGTATATATAAGCCTGTCTGATTATAATCTAACTGCAAACTGTGAGTAAACAGATGTTTTGTTACTTCAACTTTAAAGTGACTCAGCAGTGAATTATTCAGGGGTGAATGAGAGAGAGATGAAGAAAGAAATTAACATTTCTAAAGCTGAAGCTGTGTGTACTAAATCTGCTAATTATTTACTACAAATAATCCAACAAGTAGTACCATGACACTAGCTCTAGGGGTCAGGAGGCACCATTTTGACCCTGGAGCCAGAAAGAGTGCAAGTGACTGAGGATTGCTTCATGGGAGGGTTGTCAGCTGAGGAGGGAGAAGTCTGCACCTCATCTGCCTGGATAGGAAAATTTAACATCAGCTCAAAGTTAGAGTTATTGTTCCACAAATAACCCAGCTTGTGAAGTTCAGCACAAACTGTATTACTATACTATATAGAGTCTTATATTCTGCAGTTATTGTTAAGAATCAAAGTGGATTATAAGAGGAACCTCTGACAATAGAGGGAAATTAAAATCCATTAAAAAGTAACATACAATCTATCTAGAGAACAAATATGTCTTTAAGGCTCTGTGAAAAAAGTAATAGGAAGGAATATGTCTAATTTGGATTGGAAGGTTATTCTAAATCTTTGCCCCTTGATATGGGACAGTTCTCAGTAAGGGCTCCTTTTACTAAGTGGCAGTAAGCCCAACGCAGTCATACTACTCGCTATACAGGGAGTACCACTGGGCTACCGCAGCAGCCCAGCGGTACTTCCCACCCCTAGTGCATTGTCATTTCCAGCGCTACAAAAATGTATTAATTTTGTAGTGCTGGAGTGTACCCAGCAGTAATCACTGCCTGGTTACCACCAGGTTAACACGGGAGCCCTTGCCGCCACCTCAATGGGTGACAGTAAGGGCTCCCTCCCCCCCCCCCCCAAATGACTTTACTTGCCCTCAGCCATTTTCTGCAGGAAGGCGAGACTTCCTTTTTATCAGCTAAAGTAAAAGGGGGCCTTGGCGCACGTATAAAACACGCATCGATGCAAGAACTGGCCCCCTTTTTCCACAGCTTGGTAAAAGGGGCTCTAAGTGATTTACTGTATAATGAACATTTTTTTAAAAAAGGAAAATTCATCTTCAGCTTCTGTAAATTTCGAGAAGAAAACCGGTTATAAAGTTAAGAATTTAGACTTTATGCAAAAATTATGCAAGCAGATTTAAACTCAATTTGTAAAGTAATTGGTAGCCAATGGGGATTTTCTATGAGACGACACCCTATTGAATTTACCTGTTTTAAAAATCAACCTAGCAACCATATTTTGAAGCAGATGGAATTTTTTTTTGTAACTTAACAGATACCATCCTATATAAATAGTTGCAAGAATCCAGCTGTGGAAGAATAATTGATTGAGCTATAACTCCAAAACTTTGAAAGCTCAAAGAAGATTGCCTGGCTATGAACTGATGTAACTTGAAAAATAACTTTTTTTTTTTTTCAAATTGTTAATTTGGGGTTCAAACATCAACTTGGAGTCTAACAAAATTCCTAAGAACTTTGATTAATTTTCTATCTTCAATGATTATCCTGATGCTAATATCAGACCTTTATCTGGGATAGCATCAAAATCACCAATTATTATATTTTGATTTTTGATTTATTTACCTTTAAAACTTTATGTTTGTACATATATCTATCAAAGATATATTGGGGCTCATTTTTGAAACAGAAAAGTGTCCAAAAAGCAGCACAAAGTGGCATTTTGGATATTTTATTTGCCAAAATGTCCAAGTCACTATTTTCAAAACACATTTTAAAGATGTTTTTTCTATGAGGTAATCTGTAGTGTGTCTAAATCACAGGGGGAGGCATGTCTAGCATGTGTCGGGGCAGAATTTGGGCATTCTGAAAACTTGGACAGTTTTCTGCCATAATGGAACAAAACAAAAACATCCAGCGCTGCGATTTATTTTTTTTATTTATTTATGAATTTCAAATTTTTCAATCACATTACTACAATGTAACTAAAGAAATAAGGGGGGGGAATGAACTATATACCATCAGTTATCATGAAAATATTAATGATTTAGTCCACAATTATTAGGTAATGGAACCAAGATTAAGCAATTATAATTAAGGAAAACAAAATAACAGAATTGATGCCAAATGCTGGAACAGTCCTCAGCCAGCCTAACAATATTCTCAGAAACTGCAAGAATCATGTCTGAACTTTCAATTCCTCTTTAAAAACCACAAACTATATCATTTACTTAGGATCAATAAAGACATAAGAACTATTTTGAAAAGTAAAACAAGTGCAAGGAAACCGAAGCAAAGCGGGAGCGGAGCAAGATGGCGGCAGCAACACCATACCGCGAGTGACCTTGAGAAGTTTGCTGGAGATAAAACCTTTCTCAAAATTTTTTCCTCTAGATTAGAAATATTTTCTACTTACTTCTATCCTATGATGCCTCATACAAAGAGAAAGGCGTTTATTAGAACCGGAGCCCAGCCGGTTCTTACAGTACATCTACACCGACCCCACAAATGATCAAAGGATTTCTCGCGAGAACCAATTTGATAGCATCAGGAGGTCCTGTTGAGCTACAAGCGCAAGGAGAAGCTGAGCTCCAGGGACAGGACATTTCGTTGTCCCCCCTGACGCATTCTCCACTGCCGCAACCGGCTGGGGCCAGCCATAGAGGTGAACCACAATCCCGCAAAGACGGAGGAGCGGTGTCTCAACTGGGCCCTATTGCAGAGTCTCCAGCCAAGGTCCTTTTACCATCTAAGGCTCAAACAGCGCCAGTAACGCTTGAGGCAATATGGGGGATACTCCAGACTGTCTTATCATCAACAAGTAAGATAGAATCTCTTGTGAATAATGTTCAGACTTTATCTTCTGCTTTTGCCACGATGAAAAGTGATGTTACAGATAAGATAAACCATTTATCTGATGAAAATATTAAGTTGAAGGAAACCACTGTAAAACTGATACAAGATAACACTCTGATACATAGTAGATTGGAATATTTTGAAAATTTTAATAGGAGGTTAAACCTCCATTTATTCAACTTTCCTAGGACTCCAATCTACACTCCACTGGAAATTTTTAAAAGATATCTAATAGAGAACTTGACATTTTCTGAAGATAACATACCTCCGTTGAATAAAATATATTACCTT
Organism: Microcaecilia unicolor; assembly: GCF_901765095.1. Classification (NCBI taxonomy): domain Eukaryota; kingdom Metazoa; phylum Chordata; class Amphibia; order Gymnophiona; family Siphonopidae; genus Microcaecilia; species Microcaecilia unicolor. The sequence continues at coordinate 564,419,845 of NC_044031.1, read as the reverse complement.
CCAGTAAAAAAAGGTGAAAGTAGATAAACAAAACATTCAACAGGAGCAACGTGATCTTAATGCATCAGATCTATTAGAATCAGAATCTACTAGAATTAGAATCTATTAGAAACAGAAATAACTGAGCGCCAAACTCTCTTGGTATCATTTATATTTCACCAAGACTTGGAATCTGTTAGGAAACTTGCATTGAGGAACTTACAAACCCCATTTTATGAGGAAAAAAATCTGGGTGTTCCCAGATGTTACTAAGCAGACTCAAATTAGGAGAAAAGAGTTTTTGGCACTGCGATCTGCAACTTTAGCCCTGGGAGCTTCAGTCAACCTGAATTACCCATGTAAATGTAACATCAAATATGTAGGGGTTAAATATATTTTTTAAATTTGTGAACATTTAAAACAATTTATTACTCAGAAAAAGATCATTTAATACATGCTGAGACTAGGCAGTAATTATTAGCCTTGAGCATTAGATCTGAGAGACAGAATAGGAATAAATGGTTTAATTTTGCTAAGCTGTGCTTTATTTAAAATATGTTTTTGAATCTCATCTTCTGAGTATGTGAAGGCTCCAACCCCCACTCTTATTGTGGTCTAATACAAGTTGTATAATTTTTCTTTTATTTTCCTATGGATTTACCACTTTGAATTTATGTACTGTTTTTCTTACTCAAGATGTAAAATGTTTGTAAAACTTGAAATTGATAAATAAATAATTTTAAAAAGAGGAAACCGAAGCAAAAAAATTTATTCCCAGAGATTTGCTGGCATCGCCTCTTGGTATTCCTTGATAGATCAGGAAATACTCATAACTTAGATCCTAAGAAATCACAATCCATATAACAAAAATATAACTTAAGAACAGTGTCTCTGTCCAGTTCTAAGGCAAAAGTCACCAATAAAGTGCTACGTTGAGTTACAAATTCCAATGATGATGATTCCAAAAAGTCTGTTTAGCATCTTGATGATCTTTTCTTTGCTTAGATCCAGGCAATGCAGGGCCACAATTTAGACAGTTTGGCCTAGACCTATTTGTATCACAACTAAGTCAGAAGAAGGTGCCTTACATAACCAGATGACCACTGGAGGGATTAAGGCCCAGATACATCAACCAAACGTTGAAAAATCAAAATCGTCCAGAATGCCTGAAGAAGAAGGCACGCTCCCCAGAGAATGGGGAAGAGAAAAGGCAAAGCCGTGGTGCTGTCCTCCTCGAACACGGCTGGGGTTCCCACCACTTCTCAATCTATTTTGGAGAGATTCGGGGTCATAACGTTGGGAATATCGGTTCTTGCTTCGGGGAACAGCAAGGCTTTATTGCCGAATCTCAGTGGAGGGAGTGACTTTGAGTCCCCTGTTGGCACGACCCGTCCAAGACCCGGAAATAGTAATGCTTCACTATGGAGGTCAATAATGGAAACGCCCGAAGTGGGTTAGGATTTTCATGTGACCCGAGGAGGTCCTGGCGCAGCATCGACTCCAAATAATAAACCAACTGGAGGATTGGAGAGTGAGCTCTTCCCCCCGAAGATATCTGGAGCGGTTTCTGTGGAGAAATTGGACTTGGTGAAGCCAATAATGTCAATGCAGTGGGAACTGCAGCAGAATGTGAATAACTGTCTTCTTCAGATGTTTAAAATTTTTCACTATGTGAGTTAAAGAATTTATATTAATACTTATCTAACAAAGTGGAAGTCCAAGATATAAAAAGAGACTTTGATTACGGAAATGGCTTCTCTATGAAAATTAGATAATTTGGTAATGAAGAATAGTTATTTTTCTTGTAAAAACTGGAATTTCTGGAGAACCAATTAAGGGAAAATAACTTGAGAATGATAAATTTACCTATAATATCCTATATATTAGCTACTGAATTCTTGAAGAAATATTTCTCTGATACTTTGCTAATACCTTCTGATAGCCACCTTTTGGTGACTACAATTATATTTCCTTTAAAATCTTCTTTCACAGAAAAGAGATGTGTTTAATTGACATTTTGGAAAATTCAGAAGTTATAGATAGAGTTATATTATTAGTGACTTTCGTCTTTGATTAGATAGGAACAACGTTTTAAAATTGTATTTCCGATATATGGTTGATAGTTTTTTGGGTTCAAAGATGAATATATTTCCTGACACATCAAGGGAATCGCAGACTGGGAGGTGTGAAGTCTTAGCTTTTCAGCCAGGAATCATTGCCCCAGGTGGGACCTTCCTAACACGATTCCCTTGTAAGTGTTTTATTTTCCTTATTACTTATTTGTTTGAACCTAAGAAATTATAGAGTTTGTGGAAACAGATGAAGAATCCTCTGCAGCAACTTCCTTCAGTTACCACTGTACTGGCTGAAATAACCGATTAACCTTCCTCCCTCAGAAAATGTGAAGTGTAAGATTAACCATTTTGAGTTTTTCTTATTTTCTTTAAGATTGTTTTCCTGATCTTGGATCTTCCAATTGTGGACAATTATGTAAATATATATTGTTGAGAGAAAATGTTTTCCTTTTTATATTAATTTCTGTATTTCCTTACATTTATTTGATAAATGTGAATGTACTTAAGTAAAATGATAAATAAAATAATTAAAAAAAAAAATCAAAATCATAAAGTCCTTACCGAATATTAAAAAACGAAGAATGCACTAAAAAAACAGCTCAGAAATGTTCGGTGCGGTATTGAAAAGAACAATGTATCATACATTCGTAATCCCCGTTGGTAACTGGCCCCTAAAGCATGCGCAGAGAAGCCAAGCTTTATGCTGGCTGCTCTGCGCATGCCACAAACAGTCAAAACAAAAAAAACACAAACATGGCTTCCAAAATCAAAACAAAAATCAAAAAAGGATCGGGAGGGGGCAAAGGCACTCATCAGGGCTGTCCTGTATGGACGGCCTTGCCCTCCACACCCCGCCCGAGGTCGCCGCTGCTCCCCGCTTCCCCCTGCATTATAAATTAAAAAGCAAAACTAAAATCATTACTTTAGCAGCCCCGGACGGCCCCCTCCCTTCCTCTCTACTCTTTCGCCCCACAGCTCCGCCTCCCGACAACCTCCGCCCTGTGCCCCGCCCCCTCCTGGGGTCGTCGCCGCCATTCCCCCCTCCACTGGGCCCCCTCCCTGTTACCGGCCTGTGCAGTGCCTCTCACCTCCATGTGAAGGCGCTGCACGGGCAAGAACAGCTGATGCCATGTCTTCGCCCAGTCTTCCTTCGCATCTCTCTCCTCTTGGGCCCGTCCCATCTGATGTAAGTAACCAATGTAGGTTACTTACGTCAGACAAGGGCGGGCCCAGGAGCAAAGGAGGATGATTTTATGAACCAGAGTGCAGATTTTGAATGCAATACGTTCTTTGATTGAGAGCCAGTGTGATTTTTCTCGTAGCGGTTTGGCACTTTCAAATCTTGTTTTTCTGAATATAAGTCTGGCTGCTGTGTTTTGAGCAGTTTGGAGTTTCTTTATGATTTTTTCTTTACATCCCGCACAGATTCCATTACAGTAATCTAGATGGCTTAGTACCATGGATTGTACCAAATTGCGAAATATTTCCCTCGGGGAAAAAAGGTTTCACTCGTTTGAGCTTCCACATTGAGTGAAACATTTTCTTTGTTGTAGCTTTCACTTGACTCTCTAGTGTGAGATTTTGGTCGATTGTAACTGCGAGAATTTTCAGGTTGTCTTAGATAGGGAAGGTGTAATCTGGGGTGGTTATGTTGGTGGGTTTGATTGTGTTATATTGAGATGAGAGGATGAGACAGTGTGTTTTTTCTGTGTTAAGTTTTGGTTGAAATGCATTTGCCCATGAATTCATGATGTTCAAGCTGAGTTTAATTTCTTTGGTGATTTCTGTTAGATCATTTTTGTAAGGGATGTACAATGTGACATTGTCAGCGTATATGAAAAGGTTAAGGCCTTGACTGGATAGGGACTTGGCTAGTGGGGTCATCATTAGGTTGAATAGGAGCGGTGATAGTGGCAATCCTTGAGGTACTCCACAGTCTGTCTGCGTTCCATGGTGATTATATGGTCGATTTCACTTGGTATGTTCTAGTCGTTAGAAAGCCTAGTTAAGAACACTTCCACCAATCCTGAAGTAGTCTAGGATGTTTAGTAGTATGTTATGGTTCACCATGTCGAATGCACTAGACATGTCGAATTGTAGGAGAAGTACTCTTTTGCCTGTTGCAATTTCTTGTTTGAATTTGGCTAAGAGGGTAATTAGTACTGTTTCGGTGCTGTGGTTAGAGCGGAATCCTCATTCTGATTCATGTAGTATTGTGAATTTGTTTATGTAGTCAGTGAGTTGTTTGGTTGCCACACTTTCCATCAGTTTGACTACCAGTGGGATTGAAGCTACTGGGTGGTAGTTGGTGATATCGTTTGTTTTTTCCTTGGTATCTTTTGGTATTGGGGTGAGTAGGATGTTGCCGTTTTCCTTAGGGAAGAGACCATGTTGAAGCATGTAGCTTAAGTGGGACGTGAGATCTGCTATGAAGCGGTGGGGAGTGGATTTTAATAGGTAACTGGGGCAGGTATCCAATTTACAGTGAGTCTTTGAGAACCTATTAAGCGCTTGGTTGACTGTTTTAGCAGTGAGGGGAGTGAAGCTTGTCCAGAGTCTGTCCGCTGGGTATTCACCGGGGGTTGGGTCCAGACACTCGATGAAGTTTTCCATGCCAGTGATGTTTTGGAGGTAGCGTGTTGCGTAGGTTTACAATTTTTTCATTGAAGTATTTGGCAAGATTGTCTGCAGGTGGGATGTCTGTGTTGGTTGCGTTGACCAAGGTGATGTCTAGTAGTTTGTTCACGAGTTGGTATAATTTTTTCGTGTCTTTGTAGTCAGGCCCTATTTTAGTTTTGTAGTATAATCTTTTGGCTTGTCTTGTTGCGTATTTGTATTTTCTTTGAGTTTGTTTCCATGCATTGAGTGTTTGTGTATTTTTTGCTTTTTTCCATGCTCATTCAAGTTTCCTGGCTTGTGTTTTTAGTTTTTTCAATTCTTCATTGTACCATGGTATCGAGTTATGCCTACGTGAGGTTCTTGTTTGTAAGGGTGTTATTTCATCTAGTATGTTTTTACATCTTATATCCCAGTCTGAGAAGTAGTGTATAGAGTCCGTTTGTGCTGTTTGTGTTTGTGGAGATTTTTTCTTAACCCGTGATGGCTGTGTACCCTTAGCTCTTAAATTGCTTATTTGCTTATTGAGATTAATTAGCCACCTTTATGAAGAGATTCACCCAAAGAGTTGTACAGCAGGTACAGTTTCACATAAAGCTTACAATTTTGTTCACAGCATAATAATAGTAAAATAACCAAGAATAAATTAAATATAATAAATGAGGTAAATGTGAAAACAGTATCAAAATATACACATTTAACAGCACTGGAATTCAAATACCAGAGATATAATACAATGTTAGCATAATACTAATGATACACCTAATAATCATGCATTAAAAAATTCAATATAGATATGATGCTAAAGATTTTCTGTTGAACTTGGGTCATTTCTGAGGTCTTTTTACCTCCATTTTTTATGCTAATTTGTACTTTCTGATGCCGAGTCATTCATAGTTCTCCTGCTCAGCTTTCATATGGAAGCTATTTTCATTTTGAGTTTCTGCTATCCTTTTTGGATCAGCAGGGATATAGAGAATGAAGCAAGTAGATTAATGTACTTTTTTTTTCATAAACACAAGGACACAGGAAATTGCCATAGTCGGTCAACCCAGCATCCTGACAACAATGATCAATCTAGGTCACAAATATCTGGCAGGATCCCAAAGGTAGCAAGATTTCATGCTGCTTACCCACAAGGATAAGCAATGGCTTTCACCAAGTCTATATAATGGTTTATGGACTTTGATTCCAGTAGCTTCTCCCAACTTTTTTTTTTGCATTCACCATATCCTCTAGCATTGAATTCATGCACGTATGTGCTAAGTGAAATAATATTGTTCCCGTTTGCTTTAAATGTATTACTTAATATCTTCAAGGTGTTTTCCCTAGTCATTGTTCTTTTTGAAAGAGTAAACAATTGATTCATTTTCTCTTCTCTGAGCTGAAGAGAGGTTCAAGATTCATGGTTCAGTTTATTTGATATACTGCAAACCCAATTAATAGCAACATTTCATGCTACCAATCCTGGAGCAAGCAGCTGCTTCCCCATGTCTGTCTCAACAGCAAACTATGGACTTTTCCTCCAGGAATTTGACCGAACCTTTTTTAAACCCAGATACGCTAACCACTGTTACCACATCCTCCTGCAAAGAGTTCCAGAGCTTAACTATTCATTGAGTGAAAAAATATTCCCTCCTACTTGTTTTAAAAGTATCTCCATGTAATAATCTATAAAATATATCAAGGGAGAGAAAGCATAACCGGACAAAACAACACCAAACATAAGGATAGTTGGGAAAGGAAAGTTAAAAAAGGGAAATAATGGAAAGGAAAATAAAATGAGGAAGCTTGGGACTATCTCAGACACATCAAAGCTTAGAGAACATCTGGTGGGAAAGCTGATGAGAAGTAGTTTTCAGCTTGGATTTAAAATTATTAAAAGAGCCTTCTCATTGCAAATACGAAGGAAGGGCATTCCATAAAGTTGGTGCTACTACACTTAAGCAGACATTTCTGGAAACACCTAGGAAAACATGATAAAAGAATGGAATTGATGAGAACTTACTTAGGAGCCCTTTTATTAAGGCGTATAGGCGCCTATGTGCGTCAAATTAGAACTACTGCCCAGCTACAGCGTGCCCTGGGCAGTAATTCTAATTTTGATGCATGTCCAAAACATGCAGCAGAAAATTATTTCTATTTTCTACCATGTGGCGCTAACCATGCGGTAATCGCCAGTGTACGTGCGCTGACGATTACCGCCCGGTTAACACAGTAGACCCTACCGCTAAATCAATGGGTAGTGGTAAGGTCTCATGCCCAAAATGGTCATGTGCCGATTTTTATTTTGCCGCACGTTGATTTTCGGCATGCTGAAAAATGGCCCTGCGCACGTCCAATACATGTGCCTACACCAGCGCAGGCCATTTTTTGGTATGCCTTAGTAAAAGGGTCCCGTGGAGGGGCATAATCGAATGGAAACGCCTATCTCCATGGGCGTTTATCTCCTAGAACGGGTCCGTGAAGGGGCGGGCCGAACCAAATTTTCAAAAAAATGGACGTTTTTGAGCTGGGCGTTTGTTTTTTTTTTTTTGCGATAATGGAAACTAAAAACGCCCAGCTCAAAAACATCCTAATCCGAGCCATTTGGTCGTGGGAGGGGCCAGGATTGGTAGTACACTGGTCCCCCTGATATGCCAGGACACCAACTGGGCACCCTAGGTCAGTGCGGTGGACTTCAGAAAAAGCACCCACATGCATAGCTCCCTTACCACGGGTGCTGAGCTCCCAACCCCCCTCCCCCAAAACCCACTACCCACAAATGTACAACACTACCATAGCTCTTAGGGGTGAAGGGGGCACCTACATGTGGGTATAATGGCTTACAAAAATGGCCACTACCGCATGGACTACAACAGGAAACACAACAGGGCACACTCTGACCCAGTAGGCAGGGGGAAAAGCACCATGGGAGAAGAGCCTACCAACTACCAACATTGTGAGACTGTAACACAAGCTAATGAAATCACGGAGCCCAATACCCTACACCCACCACAATGCAATGCTGATGTGACCCTGTAATGCACCTGAGAGCCACATCTGACCCAGGGAAAGGCTGTGACAGGATCGAACACATTCTGTTGTCATGGAGGTGGGTACGGCATTTGAGGCTGGCATAGAGGCTGGAAAAAAAGTTTGTAAAGTGGGGGTTTTTTGGTGGGAGGGGGTTAGTGACCACTGGTGGAGTCCGGGGAGGTCATCCCCGATTCACTCCAGTGATCATCTGGGCAGTTGGAGCACTTTTTTGGGACTTGTTCGTGAAAAAAAAGGGTCCAAAAAAAGTGACCTAAAATCGCGTTAAAAACGCCTTTATTTTCGATTATCAGCTAAAGACGCCCATCTCTCCTCGGCTGATAATCACACCCCAGTTCCGCCTCCACCACGCCTCCGACACGCCCCGTCAACTTTATTTGTTTCCGCGACGGAGTGCAGTTGGAAACGCCCAAAATTGGCTTTCGATTATACCGATTTGGGCACCTTTGCGAGACAAACGTCTATCTCCCGATTTAGGTCGCACTATAGGCGTTTTTCTCTTTCAAAAATAAGCAGAGGAGTGTGGTAGCCATGTTAGTCCACTCTTAAGCTGAAAGACCTTATCATAACATTTCCTACACAAGCGCAACCTCACCTGAAGAAACTCATACCAAACCAGCCTTCTATGGGCACATTCTACATGCTAGCCAAGATCCACAAACCAGGAAACCCTGGCAGACCAATCATATCAGGTATTGGCACACTCACGGAAGAAATATCTGGATTCATAGAGGGAATTCTGAAACCTCTCATACACAAAACTAACAGCTTCATACAAGACACCACAGACTTTCTGAATAAATTGAAAAATATCAAGCAACTACCCCCTAACACCCTTCTGGTCACGATGGATGTAGAATCACTATACAGCAACATTCCACATGCGGATGGCATAGCTGCATGTGGAAGACTCCTAAAAAAATCCACACTGGACCATCAATACTCACCAGAAACTATTACAAAATTAATCAAATTCATTTTAACTCACAACTACTTCCACTTAAACAATGATATCTATCTACAAATAATGGGCACTGCGATGGGCACCAGGACAGCACCCCAATATGCCAACCTTTTTATGGCTGAGCTGGAAGAGACATTTCTGAATACACACCAGACCAAACCTCTAAAATACTACCAGTACATCGATGACATTTTTATGATTTGGACGGAGGGTGAAGAAATTCTGAAACAATTTTATTCTGCCTTCAATACATACCATCTTACAATCAGATTCAAAATTGACTACTCCCCAGAAAAAGTCAATTTTTTGGACACCACGGTCTCAATCAGTGATGGCTGTATGCAAACATCTATATACAAGAAACCCACAGACAGATGCAGCTATCTCCACAACTCCAGCTTCCATCCTTCACATACAAAAAGATCCATCATTTACAGCCAAGCCACAAGATACCACCATATCTGCTCTGACCCAGGGGACAGAGACAGACACCTTAAAAGCCTGACTGCATCCTTCAAACAGAAAGGCTACAACCCCAAAATAATCTCCAAGAATATTGCCTCCTCCCTCAAAACACCCAGGGAGAATCTGCTACAGAACAAGGAGAAAAAATCCACAGACAGAATCCCCCTTGTAGTGACATACAATCCAGAGCTGGAAAAACTGAGGAAAATCATAAGAGATCTACAACCTATACTCCAGGAGGATGAATTACTGAAAGAGATATTCCCATCCCTACCAGTACTGGCCTTCCGACAGCCACCCAACTTAAAACACAAGCTAATCAGAAGTAAACTTCCATCACAGACTGAAAAGGAACAGAAGGGCACACTTCCCTGTAATTTATCCAGTTGCAAACTATGCCAAAATATTTCACAGGACCCCACAGTCATCCACAAAGGAAAAATATTCAACATAAAGGAATCTTTCACTTGCTCATCTTCCAATGTGGTATATATCATTCAGTGTAAAAAATGTAACGAAGGATGCTATATTGGAGAAACAGGCCAGATGCTTAAGACAAGATTCAATTTACATAGACATCACATGAACAATACTGGTGCCAGTAGGGTTCCCACCCCTGTTGGTCAGCATTTTACAGGACCAGGACACTGTACCAGTGACTTCACAGTGAGAATCCTGAAAGGTAACTTTAAAACCATACAAGAACGTAAGACTTTTGAAGTCAGAATGATTGAATATTTTAACACCCAACAGAAAGGACTTAACAAGGATCTGGGGTTCCTAGCCCATTATAAACCATAAAGCTGTATTTCTCTCCACCCCTCACCTATCCACACCCATCCTGTTAGAATATCAATGATATGCCTTGATGTCCCCATGCATACTTCCTACCCACCCCCATCCTCCCACCCTGTCAGACTGTCATAGTAATGCTTGAATGTTTTCACTTATACACACTGTCAGCTAGCACATTTGCTTATTTCCGATCTGACGAAGAAGGGCAACCTTCGAAAGCTAATCAAGAAATGTATTAAGTTATGTCCAATAAAAAAGGTATCATCTTATTTTCTTTTCCATGTTTTATTTTGTTTGATTTCTTTTGATAATGAAAATAAGCAGGATAGTAGACCAAAGAAATCTGACAGGTAAATAGGGAACTGGGGGACCCTTTTACCAAGGTGCGGGATAAAGGGCCCTGAGCCAGCGGTGGGGGCCATTTTTCCCACAGCAGGTAAAAAACTCCCAAACACACATGGCCATGCGGTAATAGAACTCTTACCATGTGGCCATGCGGTGGGAAGCCCTTACCACCACCCATTGAGGTGGCGATAATGGCTCCCATGCTAGCCCAGCAGTAACTAGGCAGCACACAGCAATGCACGATTACCACTGGGTTACCATTGCAAAAGTCATTTCCCGGGGTTTCTTTTTCCCCTGGAAATGGTGCATGCTCGGGGCAGGACTACCATCGGTGGCTGCGTTGGGCCGACTGTAATCCCAGAAGAGTGAGCAGTAAGCTTACATTGGGCTTACCACCGCTCTGTAAAAAGGCCCCTAAGAGACTAGCTAAAGAAGAAAGGAAACCTAAGGATTGAATGTGGTGCAATAAAATATTAATCTTAAAAAGGAATCCTATAGGCAACTGGAAGCATGTGCTTTGTGGCAAGAAGTGACATGATCCTGCTTCTTCAGACCGTAGAGAAGTTTTACAGTAATATTTTGTACTAGGTGGAGTCTGTGTAACTAATAAGCAGATAAGCCTATAAAAATAGAATTACAGTAGTCCAGTTTTGATAGTACCAAGGAATTAAGAAGAATGCAAAGACAGCCAAGCTCTAAAAGGGAACTAGTGGAATGCAGACGTCTAAGAGTGAAAAAGGAAGAAGATATTATCCTGGAGATTACAATAAGGGAGAAAAGAACCTTTAATGAGAATGCATGGAGGCCTTACATCAAGGGAATGAGAACTGAATACATGGCTAGCCTCTTTATCTTTTCCTCATATGGGAATTATTTAATCCCCATTATCATTTTGGTATTCTCTGTACCTTTTTTAATTCCACTGTGGGGTCAATATTCAGTCAGTGAAAGCCAGTATTTATTTAAACACTGACTGCTGCCAAAATTGTGCCTGAATATTGTAAACACTTCTCTTGCCGCTTGGCTGTGCTTCGACTTTCCCAGTCCTAGGCCCAACTCCACACTAGGTTTATTAGGTAACTCTGGATGCTTGGCAGTTCAAACAATATCAAACCAGTCAGAAATGTCATGTATTTAATTAGGAACAGTCTCTTCCTTGGGGCTATATGCCTCCCCGGGCTTAGTGCATAGCACCAGCACTCTTGTAGTTTCAAATCAGCAACAAAAAGAAAAACAAGCTCTTTTCCTACAGGTATTAACCCAGCCCTGAGCCCCCCCCCCCCCCCCCCCCACACACACACAGTCCAAATCCTTCCCTCCCTGAGTCCATCACATCCACTAATCCTTGGGCAAAAGTTCCAGCACTCTCCCCAGCAAAAAGGTTCCCAAAGTCCATTCAGCAAAAAGTCCCAAAGTTCGTCCACCAAAAAGTTCCCCAAAGTTCATTCAGCCAAAAAGGTTCTGCTGCACGCTTCACACTCAGCCTAGCAAACCCTCACCTCAGAGCAACCTGAGGAAAGGGTACCCCCTCCCATTCATACCAGCCATTAACTCCTGGTATCCTCCCCAAGGGTCATGCTTGAGTCCAGGGCCAGGTGGAAGCTTTCACTGGTCTTCCTCTCAGCCATCTCTCTCCTCTCCAGTCTGTCCAAAATTCTGCAGCACGACTTATTTTTCGCCAAAATCGTTATACCCACACTAGCCCACTCCTCAAGTCACTTCACTGGCTCCCCGTCCGCTTCCGCATCCAATTCAAACTTTTCTTACTGACCTTTAAGTGCATCCATTCTGCAGCTCCCCATTACCTCTCCACTCTTATCTCTCCCTACATTCCTCCCCGTGATCTCTTCTCACTGGACAAATCTCTCTTGTTGTCCCCCTTCTCCTCCACTGCTAACTCCAGGCTTCATTCCTTTTCCCTCGCGGCTCCTTATGCCTGGAATAAACTTCCTAATCCTGTACGTCTAGCTCCATCTCTACCTGTTTTCAAATCTATGCTGAAAACCCACCTTTTCACCACTGCTTTTGGCTCCTAGCTACTACTCAATTGCCTCACCCTGTTCCTTTTCACCCAGTTCTCCCTCGCCCTTAATTGTCTTGTCTGTCTGTATTATTTTTATATTGTAAGCTATATTGAGCAGGGACTGTCTCTCTATGTCAGGTGTTCAGCGCTGCTTGCGTCTGGTAGCAGTATACAAATAATAATAATAATAATAATACTTCCCTAGGGAACCCGCTCAGATACTTCTCTGGGCTTTTCTCTCAATGAATTGAATTAACCGGTTCATCAAGGTTGCTAACAGGCCCTGAGATTGCCCCTTTTCCACCCAGTCTAAGGCAGAAATATTCATGGGCTCTACCTGCATTCCTTCATCAACCTCTTTGGCCTTGGTAATCACCTGCTCAGGCATCCATTCCATAGGCTCTATCTGTCTCTCCCTTCTCCCCAGCTGCTCCCATTCTTTATCATGAGCCTGCTCAAAAGCCTCCTCCTCCTCCTCCCTGGGAACCTGGGAGTTGTAGTCTGGTTCACCTTCTCTAAGGGAGTCTATTGGCCTCCTCTGGGAGTCAGGGGCATCGCAGTGCTGATTAGCCTTCCTAGAGGATTCAGGTGATCCTTTCCGAGGATGCTGGGATTGGTAGTCCCTCCACTGTTCCTACCCACGCCTGCCTCTCCAGCATACCAGTCCAGAGTTCCAGCTCCTAGATCTGCCTAACCCCTCACAAGTGTCACAATATGTTCAATGGCGGTCCATGTCTAGGAACCGACACTAAATATGTGGATACATGTGGCTGGCCAGCTCTTAACATTCAGCCCTTAACTGTTTAAGTTAAAACGGTCAAAAATAGGACTGATATTTATGCGGTCCTATCCCTGGTAAGTGTGGACTGCAGCCAGACTCTACCCCAACCACCCACTCAATAGCCAGTTTCAACTTTAGCTGTTCTAGGGGAAATTCAGCATTACTATTGTGAAGGAGAGGACCTGGGGGTAGATAAGATGGAAGTGGAAGAGGAAGAAGGGAGGCGGCTCACAAGCAGACATAGGCAGAACAGAGCCTTGCCTCCATTCCATCCCCAGAGAGTGAGAGAAGTAGTAATGCCCCCTAGAAAAGGGTGGAGGGAAAAAGACTACATTACCCAGCATCCCCCGAGAGAGAGCGGAGAAAGGTTCGTGACCCCTGTAAAATGGAGGAGAGGAAGAGACTACATTTCCCAGCAACCTCGGGGCAAAGCCTGGTACAGAGATTACCTTCCCCAGCAGGAACAGGGGGAGAACTCTAACAAGGAAAGGGTGGTGCTCCTGCAGGGTAATCAAGGGAAAGAGGAACAGCTGCAAAGTGGGTGGGATGGGGAGCCCATGGAGTATCAAGAAGCTGGGCAGAGAGAAAGAGAGGAGAGCGAGGAAGAGCCTATGGACCTCTCAGCCTGGGCTCACTCCTTAGGTAACAAACTAAGGGACCAGGTAACTTCATGGTATGGTAACTGGGCTAAGAGAGGAAAGAGGAAAGGCCATGTGGGAGAATGGGTCAGTGCTTAGAGAGAGTGACCCAGATGGGTGGGGCCTTTTCATTTTCCAGAGCTCAGGCTGTGAATGAACTTTGAGTTTAAAGAGTTCTGGTTGAAGAGGGACGAGAGATTTTTCCCGGAGTGGGCTGAGCCCAGCCGGAAGAAGGTGGAGTGTGAACTGTGGCTAAAAAGCCTAAAAGAAGCTGAAGGGGTTTGAGCTGTGTGCTGAAGCCTCAAGAACTGTGTTTGTTTGTTTGTTTGTTTTTTTAAACTGCTTGCAGTGTTTTGACCCCTCCCAATGGAGAGGGGGGGGGGGGGAGAAAGAAGACCCAGGGCTATAAAACTGTCTAAAAGGAGCCCAGCTGGGTGCTGGAAGCCTGGGAGTTAAAAGTGGTTTTTTTTTTCTTGCTGTGTTTGTACCCCTGAGAGGAGCACCAGGGGGGGAATTGTGAGGGTTTTTGTTGATTCAAGTATTGTGTCTTCTTGCACTGCTGGACTGTTGGATTCCAAGCAAAATAAAGAACTTGTTAGTTTTGCTTTGAAGTTGATTTCTTTGAGCCCTGCCCTGTGGACTGCAGTGAACCAGGAGGTTGGGCAGCAAGGGTGAAGGGGAGATCCTGAGGACCCTCAGGCGGAGGGGAGGATCATTTTCACACTATCCAGGTAAGTACCACTGAATAATCTCTCAGGGCCCACTCAGTGCCAGTTAACCGAGTAAGAGGTCTTTGAATATTGACTTCTTTTTTTAAGATATAAAGACCCAGAATTGCATGCAATAATTCAATGGCAATAGTGAACGAAGGAGAAAGAATACTATAGCTGTGTGGTGGGGGGAGGGATGAGGGGGTTCTTTTTCAGAGATAGGAGAGAAGGAAAAATTAGAATTAGCTGCTATTAGAGGGATCCTCTTTATTATTTGATATTAACAGAAAGGAGAGTAAAAGAACTTTTTATTTCTTTTTTCTTTTATATTATTGGTCCAGCAGGATTGAGGGAGGGTGGGTGGGAGCATCAGTCACATACACATATTTTGTGTACTATTGGATGTATGGGATAGTTGTCCAGTTAACTTTAGACCTGCTATTTGGCTGACCAGATTTACTCAAGTGAAGCAGAGGAGTCACCCAGTGGTTAGAGCCGGGAAAGTACTTGAATGTAACTTAGCTTGAACTAATGCTGGAAAGGTAGAGCTAATAAATAAAAAGAAAGTACCTTTGGCTGGCATGGGCTGTTCAGACAGTATTTAACCACAACACAGATCAACTTCACTGAAATCAATTGCAGATACTCATCAAAAAGTTTTGCTAGAAGTGGGGCAGTGGAAAGTCTACCCTCCAGCAAGCTAGAACCTAAAATGGTCATCAGTGTGGTTTCCTGAAGAAGTGGATGCGAACCGGGACCATTGGGACTGCACAATGTTAAATCAGCCAGCTGGGGTGTAACCACGCTTCACATGAACTGCACACCTCCACAAAGATAAATTCATTACTCAATGTTGTGCGTTTAGATTAGCACTGTGTATAAACGACTGTGGGGCAGTGCGTATGATGTGCCTTAACGATATTATATAAGATGGAATAATGTTATAATGCAAGATAAAAAAAACAAAAAATATATTTTAGGGGGTTTTTTGATCCATGTTTACTTTTTGCACTGTGTGCAGAAGAATCACTAAACAGAACGCTTTGTTTAATTAATTGCCACAGTTGTATGAGATCTTTTTTCCTCCTTGAAAAGTCACTCTTCACTGGTTGGGTTTTGCAGACAGTATTTAAACCTGTGCTGGGAACATCGTTCGAAGTCACCTCGTTTTATCCTGCTAAATTTTGCATGGGACCAAATTTAGCTAGTCAGTAGGTCAGTCAGAAACTTAGATTGACCCCCAGGGGAACAAAACCTGCTCAATAGACATTGCTTTCTATTATAGATATTTTAGAATTGCAATCAAGAGTGACAAAAAGATAACAAGAAGGAATTTTAATTATGCATATAAACAGGAACATAGAACCAAGGCATAAAAATGATCCTATTTGCAGTTCATCGTTTACTTACTGCACCTCAAATAATGTGTTCAATTCTGGTCGCCGCATCTCAAAGAAGATGTAGTGGAATTAAAAAAGGTACAGAGAAGGACGACAAAAATGATAAAGGGGATGGGAAGATTTCCCTATGAGGAAAGGCTGAAGTGGCTAGGGCTCTTTAGTTCAGAGAAAAAGATGGCTGAGGGGAGATATGATAGAGGTCTGTAAAATAATGAGTGGAGTGGAATGGGTAGACGTAAATTACTTTTTTACTCTTTCCAAAAATACTAGGACTAGGGGGCACACGATGAAGCTACAAAGTAGTAAATTTAAAATGAATCAGAGAAAAGCTTTCTTCACTCAACATGTAATTAAACTCTGGAATTTGTTGCCAGAGAATGTAGTAAAAGCGGTTAGCTTAGCAGGATTTAAAAAAGGTTTGGATGGCTTCCTGAAGGAAAAGTCCATAGACCATTATTAAAATGGACTTGGGGAAAATCCACTGCTTATAAGCAGCATAAAATCTATTGTACTTTATTGGGATCTTGCCAGGTACTTGTAACCTGGATTGGCCATTGTTAGAAACAGGATGCTGAGCTTGATGGACCTTCGATCTGTCCCAGTATGGCAATACGTATGTACTTATTTGATAGCTTATTTAGTACATACAGCAGAATGTGAAAATGATTAGACTTCTGCAAGAAATGGTGAGAGTAGCGCTATATTTTCAACATCCGCAACTCTATAAAATTACAGACTATACTGCATAAAACCCATTGTCATGTTTTCTGCTGCAAATCATCCCAAATTTTTCCTGGTACACTCTACAACCAGAATACGGTAGTAGAATTATAATTCTTCATTTATTCCATAAATTGCAATAATGTGATGAATTGCCTTAACCTTTTCTATCCAGCCACAATTAGAGCAAAATGTTTGCAGTACCCATTCAATGATGAATTATACTGGAGTCTATACAGAGTCCTGTTTGGTAGATCAGCATATGCCTAATAAATCAAATGCATATTTTGATATTTTCCTAGTCAGCTGTACATTTCAATAGAACCAATGTGATAAATGTGAGTAATCTTTTCTTATTAGCACCTTGATGCCTTGAAGCCTTTTAAGGGGGTAAGATGTTTCCTGCAAACTGACTGGGACTCTGGCCATCCCATAGAGTAATGGAACATTTTTGAACAACACAAGTTACTGTTTGCATTTACCTATGCTGCAGGCAATGCCTGGAATTTCAGTTCTCTCATCCTGTGCTGTTCATATTGCTTGCAATAAATCACACAAAAGGGGTAATTTTGAGTGTTATTTTTGGTCATGTATACTGCCTTTCTGTCTGACTGAAAGGCAGTTAATCACATTATTAAACAGTAAGGACCCCTTTTACCAAGCTGCGACAAAAGGGGGCCGGTGCTTTACTACAACTGGTAAAAGGGAAGTCTCGCCTTCTTGCAGAAAATGGCCGGATGGCAAGTAAAGTACTTGCTACGTGGCCATTTCGGGGGGGGGGGGGGGGGTAGCCCTTACTGCCACCCATTGAGGTAGCACTGCCCAATTACCACTGGGAACACTCCAGCACTACTGAAATAAATACATTTTTGTAGTGCTGGAAATGATGGCATGCTAGGGGTGGGAGGAACTGCTGGGCTGCTGCGGTAGCCTAGCAGTACTTCCTGTATAGCAAGCGGTAAGCCCGCGGTGGGCTTACTGCAACATAGTAAAAGGAGCCCTAAATGTTATTTTGTGCATAGTCAACTGGGCTATTAAAAAATTGCCCATGGATTTACTCTTATGCTACAGACATGTTGGTGCTCCTGGGGGGTGGAGAATAGACAGAAGAGGTGGAATGGATGCCTGTGCATATACTCTCTAAATTTTATATGCATATTGCCGTATTCTTTCTGAAATTTACCCTGAAACTATATAAATGGCATTTAAAATTGTTTGTGCAACCTTAGGCACATGTCCAATTTGCATGCACAATTTAATTGAATAAGGAGCCAATTTGCACCAATACTTAGGTGCTAATAATCAGTTATCGGTATTAATTGAAATTTACACATGCATTTTCAGTTGTGGGGATCCACATATAAATTGTATGCATGGTGCCAAAAGGGGGCACGGCCGTGGGAGGGTCATGGGAAGATTAGGGGCGTTTCTACAATTTATGCACTCTGTTATAGAATAAGGGGGATCCACACCTCATTAAGACATGAGGATTTACACCTGGGTTTATTTGGTGTAAATCCTCACATCTAAAGTTAGGCACCAATCCTGGTGCTAGGTGTATTCTATAAATGGCTCCTAACTTTCAATCTCTATAGTACAAGAGGGAAATTCAAACTTTAATTGAATAATAATTCCATAAACTTAGAAAGTTTGAATAAATAGTTTGTGGGTGTCTCTCAAATAGAAGATATTTAAACAAAACGGAACCTCAAATCTCCCGATAGAGGAAAAGTACAAATGTTTCAAGAACCCTCTATCAATTTAGGAGTCCGTTTATATCATTAGTTCCAGCAAGGAAAAAAGGGGGGAAAACCAATCAGTCGCAAAAACTCAGGTTTTTTTTTAAATCACTCAATTTTCTCACTCATAGTGAGTTTTTGCGACTGATTATTCCCACAGCATAACACTGGAGTCTAGCTTCTGGATCATTCTGTAATGAATGGGCCAGATGCCCATTCCTTGCATAAGCTTTAAAATTCTGGAGCTTTACACTCATCTAACGTTGAAATAAGATGTATGGATGATTTTAATCCACAATCAAAACCATCATATGACTGGCAAAATTAGCATTTTCTTACCTATATGATTTCCTATTATAAAATACCTAGAAAAGGAGTGAGGTAAATTATCTAGGGGGTCTTTTACTAAAGATTAGCTTGAGTTATCTGCAGCAGGGCCCATTTTATTCCTATAGGCCCTGCTGCAGATAATTTGAGCTAACCTTTAGTAAAAGACCCCCTAATCTCCCAAATTAAACTTTGAAATTGCCCCACTTGATTAGCATAGAGAAATCTAGAACTGTTTATACTTACTCAATCTGTGCCTCTGGAACAGCATGGTAAATATTTTCTAGGAAAATATATCATGCTAGTTGGAATCACAATTTGGGAACTGTCTACAATTATTTCTTTTACTGGAATCAGCTATTCATGCTGCCACAGTGAGAATTTGGTTACCCTTTCATTTGTCTTCCTTTACCGTCAATCCACCAATCAAGTGACACTTTATATTGTCACAAAATGCCTAGGCACTCACTTGAGGTTATCCCATGGCCACTTAGAGATTCTATCCTCAGCAAAGCTCAGGTCCACCTGCACCTGCCGAGTGTGCTCTACACTAGAACCCTCCTCCAGCTGACTGGGCCACAGCCGCCTCTGGGTGAGTATCCTGCTCTCAAATTATCCCTGGCTATTTCTAAGTTACTAGAGGCCACACTCCCAGTGGTCCCACAGTTCCCAGAAAGCACTCACAGCCCCAACACATAAACCACCAGCATTCTTTATCAGTCCAGACAACAGAGTCAATAAACTAAATGAGTTTATTGTCACATCTTGAGCAGTGAACAGAAAATGTGCAATCAGCAAATAATAACAGGTAACTGAAATATGGATCAATTAAAACATTATGTAAATATTTTTATACTAACTAATTATACCTGGAAAGATCAGGACATATAACTATTCACTGAGCCTCAGAAAAGAGATCCTACTCTCTTTTTTTCCAGTCTCAAATGGGGCAGAAGCCATTCCAAATGAAATTGAGCTCCTGGGCTATTCAGAGCCCAAAACAACAAGTTAAAAAAAAAAAAAAAACTAGCCATGTCACTGCAAGTATTTTCTCTGTAACAGCTTTAAGCATAAACATGCACCACCTGCTGGCCAAATTAGAGAAATACACTTCAAGAAGACATGAATTAAGGAGTCCTTTTACTAAGGTGAATAGACTCCTGAGGTACTTCTCTGTATGCAAACAGTAGGTAGGTAGGGCAAGTATTTATCCCAGTCCTGGTCTCCTGTTCTCACAAAAGTCTTTAGCACATGCATTAATGTCCTATTAAATCTCTCTACCAACCCATTAGTATCAGGGTGAGAGGTGTAGTATATACAGATTTCACTTCACAGTGTGTCCACAGATTCTGGATCAGCTCAGACATAAACTGTGTCCCTTGGTCTAAGAGTCCTGATATCCTAGTCGGGAAAATATTTCTAGCAGGGCAGTGACAATTTTCTCTGATTCTATGGAGGATAAGGCTACCGCTTCAGGATATCTGGTAGCAAAGTCCACCACTGTCAATATATATCTTTTCCCAGTCCAGCTAGGGAAAGCTAGAGGTCCCACTATATCCACAGCTATTCTCTCAAAGGGCTCACTGATAATGGGTAAAGGTTTCAGGGGAGCTCAAGGATGATCTTGGGTCTTACCCACTCTGGCATGCATCACAAGTTCGACAATAGTCAGCTACGGCTTGAGATACAACCAGCCAGTAGAAGTTCTATGTCAAATACTGCATGTGTGAGTCACCCCCTGATGTCCTGCTAGTGGAATATCATGTGCATTGTGTAGGAGATGTTCTCTCTATGCCCTGGACACTATAAGCTGCTTGCCTGCTGTCCAGGGCCTATTAGATCAACAGGATCAGTCTCTGTACAACAAGTCCCCTTTCCATAGAATGCGATCTTTTCTCACTGATTGGTTGCGCAGACTTCTGCCTCAGGACTTTCAGGTCATGGTCAGAGCACTGTTCTTCCTGAAAAGCATGTCTCTGTCCTATATCATTATCCATATCTAGAAGGGTCTCTGCTGGTGACTCTGACAAATCAGGAAAAATAGAAGACCGTAACAAATCTCAGTAAACAAAAAATTTCCCAATCAAATACAAAGAAAGTGTTAACATTTATTAGATACTCATCCACAAAATTGTAGACAAAAAAATGCAGTAGTATACAGCATTTCTTCCATATCACTTCAAATTTGTTCAATTAAGGGTCAGTTTTTAAAGCGCCTGTGATGTGAGATACATTTATCAGCATCAACAGAAAATATCTGCTGTATTAAAAAAAAACAAAAAACAATGGGACCCGTTTCACCGGAAAACACACAGCTTCATCAGGGTCTTAAGCTATACAGGCAACCAATCTACAAAATAAAACAAGAAAACAAATTAAAAAATAAACCATATTTAAAGAATATTTAAAAAAAATATGCAACACTCACTCTGCAGTTGCTGTGTATGTGGCGAAGACAAACTTACATCTAGGCCGGGTGCTGCTGTCATCAGACGCCACGGCTTGGCACTTTAATAATGGATACTAAACATGTGACCCACCATTACAAAAAATAAATTAAAACAAATTAACCAATATAAATGTACAAAAATACAAGCTAATATAAAATCCTAAAGAGTTCTAAAAATTCAGCCATAAAAATACAACTATATGGCATATGATACTGCAAAAATAAACAAACTGTACAACCAATGATAGTGCCCTCTAATGTTCAACAATAGAAAAAATCTGTCAAAGAAACACTGCCCAATTGACTTCTTGATTCAAACCCACTGGTTGTAAGGAATTGAGTTTATAGATCCATTGTGCTTCACATATTTGTTGCCTCTGTACTCAATTGCCACCGCGATACCATGAAGGTTCTTGATCAATAACAAAACATCTCAGATCTTTAAAATGATGCATACTATCCATACAATGTTCTACAAGGGGAGCATTTATATGGCCCATTTTCAAATTGGATTTATTTTCACAAAGACGTAATTTCAAGCATTTACTAGTCATTCACACATACAATTTTTGACAAGAGCATATTATAACATAAATTATATTAGCTTGTATTTCTGTACATTTATATCGGTTGATTTTTTTTATTGTTTTAATTTAATTTTTGTAGTGTTGATTCACATGTTTAGAATCCATTATTAAAGTGCCAAGCCATGGCATCTGATGTCAGCAGAGCCCAGCCTAGATGTAAGTTCGTCTTCGCCACATACACAGCAACTGCAGAGTAAGTGTTGCTTATTTGTCCTTCTTTAAATATGGTTTATTTTTTAATTTGTTTTTTTGGTTTATTTTATAGATTGGTTGCCTGTATAACTTAAGACCCTGATGAAGCCATGTGTTTTCCGGTGAAATGGGTTCCTTTGTTTTTTTTGTACAGCAGATATTTTCTGTTGATGCTGATAAATTTATCTACGTCACAGGCGCTTTAAAAACTGATGCTGTATTGAACAAATTTGAAGTGATATGGAAGAAATGCTGTATACTACTGCATTTTTGTCTACAATTTTGTGGATGAGTATCTAATAAATTTGAACACTTTCTTTGTATTTGATTGGGAGATTTTTTGTTTTCTGACAAATCAGGGTCAACAGTCTGATGAATAGGTGTGTCAGTTAAGTCAGGCTGTTTCATACTCACGGTTCAGGTCACCTCAGGAACTGGTGTGCTAGAAGCACTGGCACACCTCCTCCTCTCACTTGGTCAGCTGGTCCACCTGGACTGGCTCAGGATATGGAACTTGAGAGGTGATTTCTGCTTCTTCTGCTTGCTGGGCCACCCGGGCCTGACTACGAGTCAACATAATGGAAATGCTGACTCTGCTATCAAGGGTAATATTCATTGGACCCATGTAGGTCCCACACAGCATTGGTACTGACATGTTTTTCATTTTGCCTACTTCTCTGTATCCAGGCTTGGTACCCCAATCCAGGAATACTCGAGCAATGGGTACAGTCTCTCTGGATCCATTGGCTAACACTACCTCTGCAGTGTGCCTTGGAAGAATAACATCTTCCAGTACTAGTTCTGGTTGTAACAAAGTCATGCTAGAGCCAGTATCCACAAGCCCAGCCACCTGGGTCTGATTCATAGTTACTGGAGTGCTGTAGTGTTGTGGAAACCCATCTGCTTCCTTGCTTGATGAATGAGCAGTAACGTTTTGTGCTGCGGCAACTTCATGGGACTCCCTCGTAGAACTGGAGCCACCCACGAAAGCTGTCAGCCCTGGTGCAGGAACTGGAATGCTCTTTAGTGCAGGCTTGGGGTTATCTAGGCAATTCGATTTGAAATGTCCCATATGCCTACACTGATAACAAGGATGCTCATGCCTAAAGTCATTACATTTTTGGGGAACGCTAGAGGGTTTGCTGACAGTCTCTGAGGTTGCAGGGCCCTGGCTTCCCTTAGATCCAAGCTGCTGTGGTTAAGGACGGCTTCTCTTTGCCAACCAGGGATGGTTAGACATAAAGATGTCAACCAACTCAGCCGCCTTCTCTGGAGTATGGGGCTGGTGATGTTGAACATGTTCCCTCACCTCTGAACGACACTGAAGAAATGGCTCCAGTATCATCAGGTTTTGGCAGTTCTTCAGGGTTTTAACATCAGCTCCACTGAGCCACCACTGATGCTGGTAGCTTTGCTGGATCACAAACTCACTGTTAGTATTATCCACCCACGACCTTTTTGCAAAGTCTGGAACTTTAGTCTGTAGGTCTCAGGGGTAATGGCATAACGGTTCAACAATGCATTTCACATATGCAGAAAGAAGCCTGGAATCATGTTACACAGGCAACCATTGTGAACTGCTACAAACAGGCAAACTTTGTTAAGGATGTGGAGAGGGACAATACAGATGCAGCTGTTGCAAACGCATCAGATGAACAGGCTATTGACATCCCAGCCGGTGTTACTGAAGAGGAGTTTCATCACTACGTAGCTGTTGATTACGATCTACAAACAGCTGACGACAGCACTGATGTTGAGATATGCGCCAACATGCAGGCAACGGATGATGGTGAAACAGATGATGAAATGAGCAGCAAGGCACATGCTGACAAAATTCAACAACCTCCTGTCACTTTTGCAAGAGTGCTGAAGAGTCTCAACACCGTGCGGGCCTATCTGGAGGCCACTGAATGTCAGTGCTATGACAGTTTTTACCGTCTGGCAGACATGGAGGGGCATAATCGAACGCGGACGCTTATCTCCATGGGCGTTTATCTCCGAGAATGGGTCCGTGAAGGGGCGGGCCAAACCATATTTTCGAAAAAAATGGATGTTTTGAGCTGGGCAGTTTTTTTTATCGATAATGGAAACTAAAAACGCCCATCTCAAAAACGTCCTAATCCAAGCCATTTGGTCATGGGAGGGGCCACGATTCGTAGTACACTCACCCCCTGATATGCCAGGACACCAACTGGGCACCCTAGGTCAGTGCGGTGGACTTCAGAAAAAGCTCCCACATGCATAGCTCCTTTACCAAGGGTGCTGAGCTCCCAACCCCCTCCCCCAAAACCCACTACCCACAAATGTACAACACTACCATAGCTCTTAGGGGTGAAGGGGGCACCTACATGTGGGTACAGGGGGTTTTGGAGGCCTCCCATTTACCAGCACAAGTGTTACAGGTGTGTGTGGGGGGGGTGGGCCTGGGTCCACTTGGCTGAAGTGCACTGCAGTACCCACTAAAAGTGCTCCAGGGACCTGCATACACACAGGCCTTGTGATATCCCCCTTCTCACTCAGGGTGACCTGGTTCTCAATATGCGAATCATATGCAGATTAGTGTGCTACCCCTTCTCACTCAGGGTGACCTGGTTTCCACTCAGCAAATTAAGCAGGTCTCACCAACTGCATATTTCTCAGGCAACTCTTTATTCCAGTCCCTGGGCACACTTCTTCTAGCTTAACACTTTATGCTTTCATAGATCTTCACATTGAGCCTCCCCACACAGATACATGGGCTCAGTCCTACACCAATACTTTGGGGACTCTCAACCCCAGGCTTTGCAGCCTGCTTCTCTCAGTACTTTGGACACACAGTCCCCCCTTATGAACCCACAGTCCTAGACACACAGTCTCTTCATCTTCGGACACACAGTCCCTCTTTGAACACACAGTTCTAGACACACAGTCCTTTCATCTTGGACACACAGTCCCTCTTTGAACACACAGTTCTAGACACACAGTCAAACTAATGCTTTAGGGACTTCTTACCCCAGGATTTTCAGCCTGCTGATCTCCTTTGGACACCCAGTCCACCCCAAGTCCATCAGGTTAGCCAGTATCTTTCAGGGGCTCTCTCTTCTTCTGCTGCTAGCTCACTTCTTTCCCTATCACAACTCCGGTGGGGTATAAATTGGTTAATTAGCTACCTAGGACCCAGCCCATAATCCCCTGCACCTGAGGGCCTCCCAGGGCTCTCCCCAGTCCTAGCGACCTCCAACTTCTTCTAGCGCCCTCTAGTGGCCTACACTGTATAGGACACCCCCTTACTTATCACAGCCTCTAGGACTTGTTACTGCTGTATAACATTGGCACACCAGTTTACACTTGAAGACTAATCTCTCCAAAAATGTCCTTTATTGGAATAAGCACATTCACAGTTAACTGCAGATCAGAGGTTGTGCCCCACCACTGGCAACGAGTCTCCCTGGTAGTGAGATTAGCAGTAGGTCAGAGCTGGCAGAATGTTGTACAATGCCCTCTTTCAGCCACATTTAAGGTAAGAACTAAGTTCACTTAACATGGCTAACACATGGAAGGGATCTAAAACTGGCTTACAAAAATGGCCACTACCTCATGGACTACCGGAAACACAACAGGGCACACTCTGACCCAGTAAGCAGGGGGAAAAGCACCATGGGAGAAGAGCCTACCAACTACCAACATCGTGAGACTGTAACAGAAGCTAATGAAATCACGGAGCCCAATACCCTACACCCACCACAATGTAATGCTGATGTGACCCTGTAGTGCACCCGAGAGCCACATCTGACCCAGGGAAAGACTGTGACAGGATCGAACATATTCTGCTGTCATTTGAGGCTGGCATAGAGGCTGGAAAAAAAAGTTTTTAAAGTGTTTTTTTTTTGGTGGGAGGGGGTTAGTGACCACTGGGGGAGTCCGGGGAGGTCATCCTCGAATCCCTCCAGTGGTCATTTGGGCAGTTGGAGCACGTTTTTGGGACTTGTTCGTGAAAAAAAAGGGTAAATAAAAGTGACCTAAAATCGTGGTAAAAACGCCTTTTTTTTATCAGCTAATGACGCCCATCTCTCCTCAGCTGATAACCACGCCCCAGTTCTGCCTCCACCACGCCTCCGACACGCCCCCGTCAACTTTATTCGTTTCCGCGACGGAGTGCAGTTGGAAACGCCCAAAATCGGCTTTTGATTATACCGATTTCGGCACCTTTGCGAGAAAAACGCCCCTCTCCCGATTTGGGTCGAAATATAGGCATTTTTCTCTTTCGATTTTAAGCTGGAGAGTCTATGGAACTCACAGACACAAGAGTGTACAGAGGACTATGACTGATTACTTCAAGTAAGCCTAACATCAGTTAATGGAGACTGTACACATGTGTAGATATGTGTATCAGATGTCAAGCTTCTTTGGGTCACAACGGTTAAGTGCATACTCTGGTTAACTGCATGTATTTCTTTGGTCCCAGACCCTTGCACTTAAGGATTGCACTGTATGTATATAATTGTAATTTCAAATATAATCCAAGTAAAAACATACTTGTAATAGTAAATCAATTATCAATGGTATAAACCTGGAAGATGTAATGGAACAATTTGACAAACTGAAGAGTAGCAAATTGCCTGTACCGGATGGTATTCATTCCAGGGTACTGACAGAATTGAAAAATGAACTTGCAGAGCTATTGTTAGTAATATGTAATTTATATTTAAAATTAAGCATGGTACCAGAAGATTGGAGGGTGACCAATATAACACCGATTTTTGAAAAAGGCTCCAGAGGTGATCCGGGAAATTATAGACCAGTGAGCCTGACGTCAGTGCTGGGTATAATGGTAGAGACTATTATAAAGAACAAAATTACAGAGCATGTTCAAAAGCATGGATTAATGAGACAATGCCAACTTGGATTTAGTGAAGGGAATTCTTGCCTCACCAATCTACATTTCTTTGAAGGGTGAACAAACATGTGGATAAAGGTGAGCAGGTCGATATTGTGTATCTGGATTCATAGGAGCCAACTTTTCAAAATTATTGGGGGTACTAAGCCTGATGGAAATAACCCTTCCCTGAACACATACAAGGAATTTTCTCAATATTGGGGGTGCTCAAGCACCCACAGCATCCACAGAGCCAGCTCCTATGTCTGGATTTTCAAAAGGCATTTGACAAATTACTTCATGAAAGACTCCAGAGGAAATTGGAGAATTATGGGATAGGAGGTAGTGTCCTATTTGGCTAAAAGAAAATAGAAAGTAGGGTTCTCAATGAAAAATGGCAGATAGTGGGGTTCCCCAGGGGCCTATGCTGGGACCACTGCTTTTTAACATATTTATAAATTAGATCATTTATAAATATGTTAAAAAGCAGTGGTAGGAGTAACTAGTAAGGTAAGGAGTAACTAGTGAGGTAATTAAATTTTCTGACGACACAAAGTTATTCAAAGTTGTTAAATCGCAAGATGATTTTGAAAAATTACAAGAGGATCTTAAGAGACTGGGAGACTGGGCATCCAAATGGCAGATGACATTTAATGTGAGCAAGTGCAAAATGATGCATGTGGGAAAGAGGAACCTGAACTATAACTGCGTAATGTATGGTTCCATACTAGGAGTCACCAACCAGGAAAGGGATCAAGGAGTCATCGTTGATGATACATTGTAACCCTCTGCTCAGTGTGCAGTGGTGGCTAAGAAAGCAAAAAAAATGTTAGGTATTATTAGGAAAGGAATGGAAAACAAAAATGTGGATGTTATAATGCCTTTGTATCGCTCCATAATGTGACTGCACCTTGAATACTGTATGCAATTCTGGTGACCACATCTCAAAAAAGATATAGTAGAATTAGAAAAGGTACAGAGAAGGGTGACGAAAATGATAAAAGGGATGGGACAACTTCCATATGAGGAAAGGTTAGAGCTAGCTAGAGCTCTTCAGCTTAGAGAAAAGACGGCTGAGGGAAGATATAATAGAAGTCTATAAAATAATGAGGAGTGGAACGGGTAGACATGAATCGCTTGTTTACTAGAGGGTATACAATGAAGATACAAAGTATTACATTTAAAATGAATCAGAGAAAATATTTTTTCACTCAATGTGTAATTAAACTCTGGAATTCTTTGCCAGAGAATGTATTAAAAGTAGTTAGCTTTGTGGGTTTTAAAAAAGGTTTGGATAGCTTACTGAAAGAAATGCCAGGTCACAGTTAAGATCTGGAACTTCAATTAAGGGGCACATGCAAAAGCCAGCAGCATTCCCCAACCCATCCTCCTGGACCCTCAGACATCCAGCATACCCCTCATCTCCATTCCTCTAACAGGATCTCTAATGCTCTGACCTTCCCCAGGTCATCCTGAACTAATGACTTACTCCCTACTGCCAAACTTTCCCAGCTCTTACTAAGGGCTCTTCCTGGTGTCCAGTGTGAGAAGAGTAGCCCACAGTCTCTTTTACTTTGTTGGGTGCCTAGGACCAAAAGGCACCTTTGGCCCTCAAAATAGTCTTGTGGTATTATCATTAGGGATCAGGCTACAAAATATCTGTTTCTCAAAACTTGGATCACTTACCTACTTTACAGTATGGATTAAGCAATACTAGCAGCATTTTTCTTGTCAAATGCTTTCTATAATCATTAGAAAAATGTAGGTCTTTCTCAGTGCTATAGCACCATCTGCTTGTGTATTACTTACTGCAGTTCTGGCACCATATACTGCAGTACAGTTAGAATAATTCCCAGTCTGACAGTTTGGAGCAAGCCAGAAAAATGGAACAAAGATGTAGTATCATACAAATTTAGTGCACATACTAAAAATTAATATACTTTACTCTCAAAATGATTTGCTGTAATTTAAGACACCGTAGAATACCTTGGCTCTTATCTATAAAGAGTCCCATTATAATTCCTCCTGCCAAAGCATTATCTCAGCATTCACAGTGCTTATTATCTAAAGTAGCCTTATAGAGAAAGTATAATATGGACAGAGATGTCATTTTTTCACGTCGGATGTTAAATGTGTGCTCAAGTGAATACATGCATCTAATAAAAAGAATTTTGGTTTTATATTCCAAACTGCCACACACTGTAGAGATATTAGTGGGTTTTAAGAAAAAGCTATTGTTTCCTTCAAGAGCAGCTTTCAAAAGCTAATAGCCCAGGGTGCCTACGCTGTTTAAAAATTGCCCATTGTTTCTGTGACTGGTCAGTAACAAAAATGCTTTTACCTGTGTGAAAAGTGTGTGAGGTTAGGTTGAGGAAAATAAGGAAACACATCGCTTATCATATACAAAATTATGCACATTGAGAGTAATTCTCTAAATAGGTGCTGTTTTTGGTTCCAAGAGCAGGCCAATTTGGGGTCTAGCCTATTTCCTTTATAGGATACTTCTGTAACAGATCAAATACATGCCTATATTTTAGGTGCAATCAGTCATAGAGCTGGTATGCTCCTAGATTGTGAAAGTATGTGCGTAGTGTAACCTAAGCTTATAAATGTGTGTACTGCCCACACACAAACCCATGTGGCTGTCTACCTGCAAAGACTGCATCATTGAATATTGGCATGCATTTACAGAATACAGCATAACTGGAAATTGCTCATTTACAAGCATATAAAAAGGGATGAGATTGTGGTTATAGTCAAAGCAGTCTACATATTACATACAGATACTTATTTTGTACCTGGGGCAGTGGAGGGTTAAGGGGGTCTTTTACTAAAGCTTAGCTCGAGTTATCTATAGCAGGGGTCATTTTATTCCTGAAGCAATCCGCTAGTCAGGGGATATCAACCCTTTTGCAATTGCTGGTTCTCTCTCTCTCTCTCTCTCTCTCTCTCTCTCTCTCTCTCTCTCTCTCTCACTTTCTCTCTTTCCTTCCCAAGGCTCACAATTATGGCAAGATTTCAGCATTGCTTCTAATTATTGAAAATGCAACTCTATGTGACTAACCTATTTAAGCTTTCATTAAAAGATTAAAGGGGTCTTTTACTAAAGATTAGGTCAAGTTATCTGCAGCAGGGCCCATTTATCTTAAAAATGGGTTTCAAAAATAGCGTTTTAGATGTTTAGGCAAAATAAAAACCTCATCCATTTGCCGCTTTGAGACACTCTTTGGACATTGTTCTGTTTTGAAAATGAGCCCCATAGGAATTTCCTCCACAAGAACCATATGTAATTGTGCTGCTATTAATATGCAAGTTACCCACTTTCCTTCCTAGAAGTCTCTATGATTATTATTATTTATTATTATTATCGGTGGAAAGGGAACCAAGATGGAGTCAGCATTTGCTTTTTTTTAGGTGTAAAGAACTCTAAGCAAGGCCCCCAACGTACAAAAAAAGGTCTGGGCATAATTTAGGTGGGTGGACAAAGCAGGGCAATGCTTAAGGACAGTGTTCTCAAGAAGAAGGCAACATAGGCCCTGGCTTGTCTAAATTTTGCTGCTGCCTCATTTATCTCAGTAGTACTTCAAGGTGTTATAATAGATATTTTCCTGTTTCTTCAGGGCTTACAATCTAATTTTCTACCTGAGGCAATAGTGGGTTAAGTGACTTGCCTAATGCCAAAGGAGCAGCAGTAGGATTTGAACTGGCTTCTAACTATTAGGCTACTCCTATGTGATTTGTTTTGTCAGACTTGATATCTGAGTTGCACAACCTCAGGGACTTGATCATTGCTCATCATGAAACTAGACATAACATCAAAGCTGACCTAGAATATCTTATTTTGCAGTTTCTTTGCCAGTTTCAATGTATCAGATGAGCCATTGAAGTGTTGTAAAGGGGCTTGGAAGATCTTTCAAACAAAGATAGGATAATGAGTTTGACTAAAAGAGAGTGGGCATAGTACATTTTATAAAATATCTGGAGACCCTTTTACTAAGCCGCATAAGTGCCTACATGCGCCCAACGCGTGCTAAAATGGAGTTACCACCTGACTACCGCATGGCTCTTGTGGTAATTTCATTTTTGGCACATGTCTAAAAAATATTTTTTATTTTCGGGTGCGTGTAACAAACGCGCACCAAGTGGCATTTAGTGCGTGTAGGTCATTACCACCCAGTTACCGTGTGAGTCTTTACCGCTAGGTCAATGGCTGGTGGTAAGGTCTCAGACCCAAAATGGGCACACGGCAATTTTCATTTTGCTGGACGTCCATTTTCTGCAAAAATTTTAAAAAAAGCCTTTTTTACAGACATGCTAAAAAATGGATCGCCGCATGCCCAAAACCCGTGCCCACACTACCGCAAGCCATTTTTCAGTGCACCTTTGTAAAAGGACTCCCTAGTACCATGACTCATAAATCTTAATTTTCTACCAGTTTGAAATCAGAAGAGTGTGTAGGGTCTCCTCTTGAGCCCTTCTTAACTAGCATTGCCCATGGACGGTTGTTATGAAGATCTTGTGATATTCAAAAGTTATAGTGGTTCTGTCTACCAACAAACTGAACACACCACTCATGCACAAAGGCACGTAGGTTTTCTTTGTAAAAGACTTGTGGGGAAAGCCTAGAATCAAAAGCATTTTTTTTTGTTTTGCATGCTTAACGGAAGGAGCTCTGACTAAATACAGTCCACTATACCATACTACAGGTCTTCTCACCTCAATTCTCTGGTCACACCAAGTCCCATCGGGTTTTCTGGATATCCACAAAGAATATGCATGAGATAGATAGGCATGCACTTCCTCCTTGGTATGCAAATCTATCTCATGCATATTCATTGTGGATATCTTGAAAACTCAATGAGACTTGGTGTACCCTGAGGACTGGGTTGAGAAGCTGTGCCCCACTAGAATACAGGTAACATTAAGGAGCCTTTTTACTAAAGTTTAGGTACGCTAACAGAATTAGCACATGCTAAGAAGCTTATAGGTATAGAAGAGGCTTCTTAGCATTTAGCACACACTAATTCTGTTAGTTCACAATAAACTTTAGTAAAAGAGCCCCTAAATAACTATAGTAAAAATTTTAGGTAACCCTAGTGGCTCATTAATTGTTCTAACAATCAATGTCCTAATGTACAACTGATTGTCATATACTCTACTGTGTTTGTCCTTTTAAAAATGTGTACCTCACTTTCATTTTTCCTACACATGTGGGAACAAAGATTTATAAAACATTTTTTGCTGTTCTGTTTTACATACAGAAAGCTTTCATAAAATTGGGTGCTTGCTTATCCACTTAAAAAGTACATGCATGAACTGTGTGTGCCAACATTTAAGCAATTTATGGTTAGATATTCCTGAGGGCATTGTTTGGGTGGAGCAGAGGTACAGTTGCAAAGTTTACAGGTATGTGTATATTATCCCCGGGATTCTACATATTGTGCCTCAATTTCTATGTGGAAATTGAAGCATATTCCATAACAATGCAAATACCTTAATTAGTTAACAAGCTAATCAGCGTTGATAATTGGATGTTAACAAGCAACTATCGGCACTAATTGGCATTAATTAGAATTTATGCACGCTACTTGCTAAGCGTATTCTATAACGTGGTGCTCGTAAAGTCACATAGTTGGAAAGTAGGCGTGGTTATAGGACTGGAATGGGCGGGTTGTGGGTGTTTCTAAAATCTATACGTGTTTTTATAGAATACACCTGCTCTGCATCTGATTTAGGCATTGGGATTTACATCAGATTTTAGTTGACGTAATTGACAGTGACTAAATTTAGCTGCACAGAGCAGCACTCGGTGTATTCTATAACATACACCTAAATTAAAATGCACTTTATAGAATACTAATAAATCAGACCCGTTTCTGACACAAATGAAACAGGCGCTAGCAAGGTTTTTGTCGAAGTGTGTATGTTTGAGAGTGTGTGAGAGTGACTGTCTGTGAGAGAGAGTGAATGTGTGAGTGTGTGTGTGTGTGACAGAGAGTGAGACTGCTGGGTGCGAGCGTGTCTGCTCTGTCCCCTGCCCCCCCTCCAGCCACCAGCGATTATCCTTTTTCCTTGTCCCCCCCCCCCCCGTATCCACCCAGCAATGCTCTTCTCTCCCCTGTCCCCCTCCGACCACCCAGCGAGTCTCCTCTGTCCCCTGCTCCCCCTCCAGCCACCCAGTGATTCCCCTCTCTCCCCTGCCCCCCCTCCAGCCACTCAGCGATTCTCCTCTGTCCCCTGCCCCCCTCCATCCACCCAGCAATTCTCCTCTTTCCCCTGCCCCCACTCCAGCCACCCAGCGATTGTCCTCTCTCCCCTGCCCCCCTCCAGCCACCCAGCGATTGTCCTTTGTCCTCTGTCCCCCCTCCAGCCACCCAGCGGTTCTCCATTTTTCCTTGACCCCTTCCAGCCACACACCAATGCTCTTCTCTCCCCTGCCCCCTTCCAGCCACCCAATGAATCTCCTGTCTCCCCTGCCCCCCTTCCAGCCACCCAGTGATTCCCCTCTCTCCCCTGCCCCCCTCCAGCCACTCAGCGATTCTCCTCTGTCCCCTGCCCCCCTCCATCCACCCAGCAATTCTCCTATTTCCCCTGCCCCCACTCCAGCCACCCAGTGATTGTCCTCTCTCCCCTGCCCCCCTCCAGCCACCCAGCGATTGTCCTTTGTCCTCTGTCCCCCCTCCAGCCACCCAGCGGTTCTCCATTTTTCCTTAACCCCCTTCCAGCCACACACCGATGCTCTTCTCTCCCCTGCCCCCCCTTCCAGCCACCCAGTGAATCTCCTGTCTCCCCTGTCCCCCTTCCAGCCACCCAGTGATTCTCCTCTCTCCCCTGCCCCCCCTCCAGCCACCCAGCGATTCTCCTTTCTCCCCTGCCCCTAAAGATACTGTCCAAATCTCTGGCCCTCCGCCAACCAGCCAACCTCCGCTGCCGTGCACAGTTCAGCATGCAGGCCCACTGAACGATCGATCCATTCGCCGCTGTGCGCCCGCCCTCCCACCTCTGGTTGGTCAGCTTTTGTGTGTGACGTACCCGGAAGTACGTGATGTCAATTCATGAGATGGATACATCCTTTCTGAGAGCACAAATGCTTCAGGCTTTACTGCCACGGAGTCAGCTTCAGAACGTTGGAGGTGCATTTTATTATATAGGATGCTTTCATTTCCACGTGGAAATCAAGGCGCGATATACATAATCTAGCTCTATGTGTGCAGATGCATAGAGCAAATATAAATTTATTTTTCCATGCACTGTTGGGGCTGATCTTTGGATTCTACTTTTATTTATTTACTTATTAGGATTTATTTACCACCTTTTTGAAGGAATTCACTCGAGGCACTGTACAGTAAGAATAAATCAAACACGAGCAATAGGCAATTACAGCAGTAAAAATTTTCAAAAGGCAATAGGGACTTAAAGGATCCTTTTATTAATCTGCATTAGGTGTTAACGTGCATTTATTTTATTTTAGTTACATTTGTACCCCGTGCTTTCCCACTCATGGCAGGCTCAATGCGGCTTACATATTGTATACAGGTACTTATTTGTACCTGGGGCAATGGAGGGTTAAGTGACTTGCCCAGAGTCACAAGGAGCTGCCTGTACATGAAGTGGGAATCAAACTCAGTTCCTCAGTTCCCCAGGACTAAAGTCCACCACCCTAACCACTAGGCCACTCCTCCACTGCCCAAAATGGCGTACCATAGGACGCACTCAGACATCCTGCAGTAAGTGTCAATTTAGTGTTCACTCATCCAAGCACTAAAAAAAATTTTATTTTTGTGGAAGGGGTCATCTCAGGGGGTGTTCCTGCGCTAATCAGTTAGTGCAGCTGGATTACTGCATGCTAACTGGTTAGTGCAGGATTACTGCCTGAGCCGTTACTGATTATAAAATGGGTGGCGGTAAGTGCTCACACAGTATATTTTTTAACGTCCGTGCATTAATGGCAACATTAGCACACAGCCGTTAATACAAAAAAAATGGAAAATTTGCTATTTTATGAGTGCTGCAAAAGCAGCCAATTTTTTTTTGCCACAGCATAGTAAAAGGGTCCTTTTTAAATGCTCGTTATATAGACATTTTTCTGGTTTTCTCACTATAGGCATCTTATTATAAAATGAAGTCCAAAGTGTTAAAGTTTAATTGCTGATTTTTAAGCCATGTGTGAACTGAGATCCCAAATGGTTTGAGGATTATAGTTTGTTTGCAATTTAAATTTGTCTGAAACTTCAACTAGATTTTGGAATGTTTACTTCTTCGATGGCCAAACAGACTTTTTGGCTGTACTGGTAACTGGTCTTAATTTTGCAATGAGAAGCTTATCCCAGAGCAGAAAATCTTAAATGTGGGTCACGACCGAGTTCATACTGTGTATTCTGTCTGCAAAGTTAGAATTGCTATAAATTTACTCACTGAGGTTTGCTCTGGAAATTCAAGGGGAAATTGCAAAATTGCAGCTAAAGTATTTATCATCGAGTTGTGTTTCATCTGTGTTGTTAAAGGAATCAAGGTTGGTCTTTTGAAATGGTGTATTCCCTTTAGTGTTAACGCTGAGGCTGACTTTTGTGTGTTTCTGAGTAAGTGGAGCTATTGGGAATAAATAAATCAAATATTTTCTGGGTATATTGGAAGAGATTTGCCAAAAAAAATGCATGTCATGGGAGCTATTTTTTTAAATGCCTGCCAAACTCAAGTTGCATTTCTCTTTTTCTTTTCTTTTTCTCCACTCTTGAGTGTGCTGATCTATATGGTGTATAACAGTGTTTTCCAAACTTGTCCTGGGGACCCCATAGCCAGTCAGATTTTCAAGATATCAGTGATGAACATGTATAAGTTTGATATGCATGTGGTGTAAATTTATCTCAAGCAAACATATTCCCTCTAATTCTATAAACTTGTATGAATACTTTTACAAAAGGGGAATTCTATAAATGATGACTAAAATTAGACACATAAAAAACTGGGTGCTAAACCAGTGTTCTTTAACAGCAGAGTTGCATACCAAGGGGTCCTTTTACCAGGCTGTGGTAAAAAGGGCCCTGAGGTAGTGGTGGTGGGTAAAAAGCCTGAAAAAATACATGGCCATGCAGTAAGCTTGCACTTACCGCATGGCCATGCAGGGGAGGAGCACTTACCACCACCCATTGAGGTGGCAGTAAGGGCTCCCACGCTACCCCAGCAGTATATATTTTTTAATTGAGCAGTGCCAAAAATGGCGCACGCTGGAGCCAGAACTACCGCTGGCGGCTGCGTGGGCTGGCAGTATTTCCGGGTTGCCATGCGGCAACCCTTTAGTAAAAGGGCCCCCAAATTTGTTATAGAATACTAGTGTAAGTCCGCAGACATACACCAAACCCCAGGCGCGACCACTTATTCCATGTCTGCTAGGTGTAAATGCTGACACTTAAAAAGCAGAAGTTGGGCACATAAATGCAATTATTCTATAAAGTGTCCACAGGAAAAGTTACGTGGTAACATAGTAGATGACAGCAGAGAAAGGCCTGCACGGTCCATCCAGTCTGCCCAACAAGATAAACTCATATGTGCTATTTTATGTGTATACCTGACCTTGATTTGTATCTGCCATTTTCAGGGCACAGACCGTAGAAGTCTGCCCAGCACTAGCCCTGCCTCCCACCACCAGCTCTGCCACCCAATCTCCGCTCTGCCACCCAATCTCCGCTAAACTTCTGAGGATCCATTCCTTCTGAACAGGATTCCTTTATGTTTATCCCACACATTTTTGAATTCCGTTACTGTTTTCATCTCTGCCATCTCCCACGGGAGGGCATTCCAAATATCCACCACTCTCTCCGTGAAAAAATACTTCCTGACATTTTTCTTGAGTCTGCCCCCTTCAATCTCATTTCATGTCCTCTAGTTCTACCACCTTCCCATCTACGGAAAAGGTTCATTTGCAGATTAATACCTTTCAAATATTTGAATGTCTGTATCACATCACCCCTGTTTCTCCTTTCCTCCAGAGTATACATGTTCAGGTCAACGCCCCTGACACGCCCATGTCCCTCTCATATTAATGCCACCTTTGCACTTGCACGTGAGAGAAGTGAGGTGCTCAGTTTACAGAATAGGGCATGTCTATTATATGTACAACTGCTAATTAGTGCCAATTAGTGTTTATTAACACCAATTCTTGGAACTTATCTCATGTGGAATCTCTTAGGGAGAGGAGGAGATAGTGGATGCTGCGGATGGGAGACT
Source organism: Microcaecilia unicolor (assembly GCF_901765095.1). Taxonomy (NCBI): domain Eukaryota; kingdom Metazoa; phylum Chordata; class Amphibia; order Gymnophiona; family Siphonopidae; genus Microcaecilia; species Microcaecilia unicolor. Next base: position 564,382,925 of record NC_044031.1, on the reverse strand, counting down.
GGATGGGCCATTTGGCCTTTATCTGCCATCATATTTATATGTTTCTAACTCCAGGAAACTCAGCAAGAGGAAGTCTTCATAGTAACAAAGATGTTTGAGGAGTATGAGCAGTTCTCAGAGTTATTTGCAAGCCTAAAGGAGGCTAATAGAAACTTGGAAGAACAAGGCAAGGAGTTGGCCTAGGGGATAAAGGAAGTGTCCCAAGAAAAAGTTCAGTTGCAACAACAATTAAAAAGAGACCAGATAGCTTAGAAGGCCTTAGCACCTCAAGTTCCTAGAAAGGGAGGTCAGGTAAGTGCATGGGACCAAAGTAGAGGAGATCCGGGATAAAAATGCACAGGATATGATGAAAGTAAAGGCTAACTTTACTTTCATTATATCCTGAGGTGAGAAGGTCAGTTGAGAAATTAAATGAGGTCAAGCAGACTCTGGGGATGAAATGCCAGGGGTTGACTATTAGGGTAGACGAGCTATCCCAGGAGAGGAAAGATAACAGGAGCTTGCTCAGGTGAGAGAGGAGCTGCTCTGGATCACTTGCAAGATAAGTACATAAGTATTGCCATACTGGGACAGACTGAGGGTCTATCAAGCCTAGCATCCTGTTTCCAACAGTTGCCAATCCAGGTCACAAGTACCTGGTAAGATCCCAAAACAGTACAATACATTTTATTCTGCTTATACTAGAAATAAGAAGTGGATTTTCCCAAGTCCATTTTAATAATGGTCTATGGACTAACCATTTTTATCACATTCTCTGGCAACAAATTCCAGAGTTTAATTACATGTTGTGAAGAAATATTTTCTCTGATTTGATTTAAATTTACTAATTTGTAGCTTCATTGCGTGCCCCCTAGTCCTAGTATTTTTGGGAAAAAGTAAACAAATGATTCACGTCTACCCGTTCCATTCCACTCATTATTTTATATACCTCTATCATATCTCCCCTCAACTGTCTTTTCTCCAAGCTGAAGAGACCTAGCCATTTCAACCTTTCTTCATAGGGAAGTCATGCCAACCCCTTTATTATCTTCATTGCTCTTCTGTGTACCTTTTCCTAATTCCACTATATCTTTTTTTAGATGCGGTAACCAGAATTGCACACAGTATTCAAGGTGCAGTCGCACCATGGAGCGATACCAAGACATTATAACATCCTTGTTTTTATTTTCCATTCCTTTCCTAATAATACTTAACATTCTATTTGCTGTGCCACCGCAGCACAGTGAGCAGAGGGTTTCAAAGTATCGTCAACGATGACTTCTAGATCCTTTTCCTGGTCGGTGACTCCTAATGCGTAATCTTGCATCACATAACTATAGTTTGGGTTCCTCTTTCCCACATGCATCACTTTGCACTTGCTCACATTAAGCACCATCTGCCATTTGGATGTCTAGCCTCCCAGTCTCATAAGGTTGTCTTGCAATTTTTCATAATCGTCTTGCGATTTAACAACTTTGAATAACTTTGTGCTATCTGCAAATTTAATTACCTCACTAGTTATTCCCATATCTAGATCATTTATAAATATGTTAAAGAGCAGCAATCCCAGCACAGACCCCTGTGGAACCCCACTATCTACCCTTCTACATTGAACCCTACTCTCTGTTTTCTATCCTTTAACCAGTTTTTAAACCACAATACAATACTACCTCCTATCCTATGACTTTCCAATTTCCTCTGGAATCTTTTATGAGGTACTTTGTCAAATGCCTTTTGCAAATCCATATATACAACATCAACCAGCTTACCTTTATCCACATGTTTGTTCATCCCTTCAAAGAAATATAGTAGATTTGTGAAGCAAGATTTCCCTTTACTAGATCCATGTTGGCTTTGTCTCATTAACCCAAGCTTAGGTGTATGCTCTGTAATTTTGTTCTTTATAATAGTTTCTATCATTTTGCCCTGCACCGACGTCAGGCTTACCGGTCTGTAATTTCCTGGATCACCTCTGGAACCCTTTTAAAGAACCAGAAACGTCAACTGAGGGAGGTCCCTAGGCCAGATAAATAAGCCCAGGCATAATTGAGGATAGGAGCAGAAGTGCAAACCCAAGGAGCCCTTCGGCTGAACAAGCAGGAGTGAAGGAAAGGTCAAATGACAAGGTAGGAAATATAAACCTGAAAGGGAAGATATTAAGGGTCCCCAATCTGCTAAGAGAAACGGACCTGAAACAGGGTTCTGGAAAGGGCATCATTCTCAACATCTTTAAGAAGGGACAGGTCGAAGCCAGGCAAGGACAGAGGGTAGATCCCCCAAAAAAGGGATACCTCAGAGCCCCAAGGAGAGACTTCCTATAAAGGAACTGAGGAGAAATCCACATTTAGAGTATCTTGGTCCCAGAAAAGGAAGGGAATAAAAAAAGGTGGCTGCTCAAGAAAGAGGGAGACCCATGGAATAGGACAAGCCCAAGAAGGCAGACCAATTAGGGTTCATCCCTAAAAATCTAGACCCTATGGAGGAGTGACCCAAATAAGGATAAAAGTATACAGTTAAGTATGGGTACAAATCTGCAGGTCACTTAAAAGTAAATGGTTTGAGTTCTGAAATAGAACTTTTAGGAAAGAAGGGAAGGAATACAGACCATGGAGATGAGATTAGACGGAGGGACCTAAGAAAGGTCTGAAAGAAAAAGAAGAATTTAGAGGCCAGTAAGTGTTCCAAAGTAAGGTAACCATTTGTTTAAAAGCCTTCTTCAGGATACCCTGGCAGTATTAATGAATAATGCTGTTATATTTTGGAAAGCATTCCACAGAAATGTTTATGTGAAACATGCCAGTGAACTTCAGCTACACGTTCTGGGTACTTGCATCTTTAACTGGCTATACTTACCATGTAATGATATACACAGGGAAAGATTCTTCCAAACTTGTGGGTGACTCATCAGGAAACTGAGTTGTTGAACAGCTACTGAGTTCCGTCGAACATCTAGTCACATGGAGACATATTTTTAAAGCACTTAGACTTACAGATGCGCATCTTCAATATGATGTCTAAGTCCAGATTTGGACGTTTTGTACAAATGTCCAAAATTCAAGTGCAGAATGCAACCATTTTCAAAACAGAAAAAAAATGTATCTTTTTTTTTTTTTTTTCAAAAATGGCTATTTACTATATGTTTTTGTGCTCTATACATTTATCTTTTTGGTCCATTTTCAAAAAAAAAAATACAAGTGAAAAACACTCAAAATCAAGCCATTGAGATGTAAGAGGAACAGAGGAACTAGACAGACATCACAGGGTTCAGTGGGGCACCCTAGGGGGCACTTCCGTGGACTTAATGCTTCCAGGTACACACCTCACTGTTGCTCCCTTTTTTGTCTGCTGAGCCCTGTAAAACCCTCTACCCCCAACTGTACACCACTACAATAGACCTTATGGGTAAAGGGAACACCTATTTGTGGGTACAGTGGGTTTCTGGTGAGTTTTGGAGGGGTCACTTTTCTACCACAAGTGTAACAGGTAGGGGGAGTATGGGCCTGGATCCACCTGACTGCAGTACACTGCACCTACCACTAGACTACTCCAGGGACCTGCATGCTGTTCTAATAGACCTGAGTATAACGTCTGAGGCTGACATACAGACTGGTTGCCATATACAGGACAGTAATGTTTTAAATCACAATTTTGGGGGGTGGGAGGGGGTTGGTGAACACTGTGGAATTAAGCGGAGGCCATTCCTCATTACTTTCAGTGGTCATTTGGTCATTTAGGGCACTTTTTTGTAGCGTATTCATTAATAAAACAGGTCTAAACCAAAACATCCAATCTATAGCCCTGGATGTTTTTGTTTTTCAGAAGAACTGGATAGTGTCTGCTCCGGTTCTTCTTTTGCACTGTTGCTAGACACCTTGTGCCTCTCTTTGATTCGCTCACTCCTGTTTTTGTTTTTTTTCCATTATGGCAGAAAAACACCCAGATCCCACCCTTAACATGTCCATGGCACTTCCCCTTGTGATTTGAATGCACTTCTGACAGTCTTCTTAGAACAATGTCTAAAAACTGGTTTTGAAAATACCAATTTGGATGTTTTTCTGAGAAAAACATCCAAATGCAGATTTATGACACTTTTTGGACATTTTTGTCTTTTGAAAATGAGCCCCATAGTGACCTTTGACAATTTCTTCACATCACTCAATTTACTGGACATACTGAGGTGACGAGGTTTCTGAGCAGCTGGCACAATTTATGAAAACCAACTCCGTGATTGTCCTCTAAGAAATGCATCACAACTACAGAAAGAACCTCAAGGAATATACAGATATCAAGTTAATGGTAATGTAGTCATAACCCTATGGAAGGACAAAAAAACTATGTTGCTTCAAACTATTTGGCTGTCACGCCCACTGTGTCAAAACGTAGGTACTCCAGTGCACATAAGAAGCATATCATGGTTGCAATATCCTCAAACAATTGACATCTACAGTAAGACAATGGGTGGTGTAGATTTGTTGGATAGATTTTTTAGTGCGTACAGACCAGCAATGAGGGGTAAAAATGGTGATTCTGCTTCTACACACGATGTCTCAACCTCTGCGTTATTGCAGCATGAAAAGTCAACACTGAAATTGGAGGCTCGATATACCTCTTCCAGTTCCTTCACTACATTGTCTGCAGTTTGCTACAAGGTGTGTTCCACTAGCAGTGAATGATACCTAGACAAGTATTACCTGACATACGTTATGATGGTCACAACCATCAACTGAAGAAAGATCCATCTGAAAGACGTTACAGAAAAGAGGAGTGTAGAAAGAACACTAAGCACATGTGTGTTAAATACAAGTGCCTTCATCAGAAGTGTTTCAATGCTTATTATATGTTATAATGTGTAATAAACGTGCACGTGTATTTGTAATGTAGTTTTAGCTTTCTAGTTACATAACCTCTTATTTTGTATATATAGAGACAGCATCTTATGAGACCAGCATTCTTAAAACAAACATACCTATATTCTCTGATAAAAGAACATTTCTGTAAAAATAAAAATGTATACTTGAAACATGTTGCTTGCATGTCGTTATTCTCAAATTATGGTGAATAACTTGGCTATAAGCAAGTTTTGGTCCAACAGTAATCAGAGGCAAGGAACTGCAATCATAAATGGAAGAGAAAGGAAGAACATAAAGGGCAGAAAGTCAGCATGAAGTGGGCGGGAAAGAGGAGAAGCTGCTGTCCGCATCATCATCTATCATGCCACTGAGCCTCTGAAGGCCTGGGAAATAGGTGAACTTTCAAAGTGGTTCTGAACTTCAAGCAGGATTGTTGAGAATGAAGGAGAAGAGGAGGAGAGTTCTGGAGCAAAGGAGCAATGCAGTAAAAAGTGCAATGATGTGTGGACTTGAGGCGATAACGACAAATGTATGGGACAGGCAACCAGAGTTCAACAGCAGAACGGAGGGGCCAAAAGGTGTCATAGGAAGCAATCAAAGAGGACAAGAAAGAGGAAATCAAATTAATCCACCCTTTTGCCCTATGTTGATAGTGGTGCTTACAATTACTGCCTTCTTTTGGTATGCTCTTGGTGAGGCATCTGATCCTACATCTGAACATCACATATCTGAACTTTGAGTGAGAAAAAGCAGCAGAGCTCAGCCAAACTAGTAGACAGTCAAAATGGAGTTTATTTTGGCGTGTTTAATCCAAAAATGAAGCAGATGTTTCACCAACAGCAAACCAGAATAAAATTACAGCTTTTCTTCATCTTTTTTTTAAGTAAACAATAAAAGCTGAAACTTTGCTAGCATAGTAATGGTCCTTCACTTTATAAGAAGAGCATTTGGCACAGGTTAGGAACTCTGCGGTCATTCTAACCTTCAAGGCAGCAGGTAACCCTTTAACACCGCGCAATCAATTACCTGGAACCAGTCAACAGGCCACACACCACTTCTGTACTTGACCAATATTAGTAGGAAAGTTGGAAAACAAGAGCTGAATTTATATATAGGACCCTATATACTAAAGTATACTGTGCAGTTGGCATGCACTGTCATCAGCATGAACTAAATGGGGATAGGTTATATGATTGGTCTAATTGATCTGCCGGCCAGGAATAGTACCAGCTCATCTCGTACTTATATGAACCTTCATTATCCAAACTGCATTGGTTTTAAATATAAAACGTCCTGCATGTCCAATTTCTCCTACTTCAGTATGCAGATGTGGAATGCATTACCTAAAAGTGTGAAAACAACACATGACCATCCAGAATTCATACGAAATTTAAAGACCTATCTATTTTGCAAGGCCTACCCTACTGCTTCTGCTTAGCTGGCTCGACTATGCACTGATTCAAAGGACATTGCTATTACTTATTTCTTTGTCACTTATTTTACCCACTTGTCCCTACCTTCCCTGATCCTATTTCCAACTGTATTTGTTAAACACCTGCCGTACTTGGCATTCACCAATATGGTGTCTTGTAAGCCACATTGAGCCTGCTAGTGTGTGGGAAAATGGGGGATACAAATACTGCAAATAAATAAATAAATTGGCAGGAAATAAAAATGGACTTCACTTTACAGCCAAAACATAGGTAGTTGCTGTTAACATAACACACAGTGCTGAACAGTTATCACTACCTCAATAGGTGGCATTAACGATATATATATTATCTGCGATGCAAAGTATTACACAAGGTTTGTTTCTATGTTTACTGTATGGAAAGATGTTATGCATGCCCCAACACTTAATGTACAGGATTTGCATTTATCATGCATTAATTCTGGCAAAATCGTACTGCATTTTGGTCTGTAAATTTGAAGAACAGGTGTTTCTATATCAATGGTTCTGAAACTTGTCGTGGAGATAACACCCTCCATCTGGGTTTCCAAGATATTCACTAAAAAAATCTACTACAACTCTGTTTCAAGAAAAGAGTATGCAGAGAAACAATATACCATCTGTCTTACACAAAATCAAAAGTTGTGGAGAAAAAACAACCTCAGTAACACTTTCTTAAATCCCTCTCTCAAATAGGAGTAAAGGATAACATCACCAGTCCCCAAAATATTCTCATAATATTAAAGTATTAAAGGTAAGTTAATGAAATCACTTCAAAATTCACTTCAAACACTATTAACAAAAAGGTATTTGTCCCTGCATAGTTGGTGCAGACCAGTTACTTGTGATGTCCAAAAGCCATATACAGTACTTAACTGAATTTGAAAAATTGTCTCCAACAGCAAAATGCCACCACTAATTTTCTTCAATTGGTTTGTCAAATATTTCCGACAGGGATTCCATGTTTCCCTTCACACTGCATCAGGGGATTTCTCACTGTACCATCCACACCTTGGCTTTGGTTTCCAGTTGTGGATGGTACAGTGACAAATGCTGCAACACATTACTGGTAATACTCTTTCCTGTTACTGATAATACTCTTTCCTGTTTTCTTTTTTCCTGTTTCCTGTTTGGAAAACAGGATACTGGGCTAGATGGACCATTGGTATGACCTAGTATGGCTACTCTTTGTTAATCTTTTTGTGAGCCCTTGACCCCAGGCCGAGGCCTAGGAAGGATCTTAGCCAAGGGCCTAGGGTAGACCAAACAGGCACTACGCACAACCCCAGCTACCAAGTCTTGCACACACAGGACAAGCAACTAGCACCACCAGAAAAAGGGAGCAAGAACACTCAGGTGGACCTCACGGCCCAATGGGAATCCACTCGTACAGAATCCAAGCGTGCGGGCCTCACGGCCAAACAGGAACCAAGTCATACACTGGGAAGGGAGAAAGAACAGCGATGGGTCCCCCAAGGGACTGGAGCACAAGCAACGCACACAGCGCAAGCTAGAGACACCAGGGAAAGGGCGACTGACAGACGCTACTATGGGAATTCACAAGGCTGTGCCACATGGCAGTCAAGGCTAAAGGAAGCCACTCAAAGGAATACTCTAGGCTGTACCATACAACATTCAAAGGTAAGGGGAAGCCATCTATAGGAATACACAAGGCTGTGCCACACAGCACACAAGGGTAAAGGAATTCACACATAAGAATGCACAAGGTTGGCCCCACAGCACACAAGGGGACGTCCATCTTTCATTTCGATAATACAGTTGGGGATGCCCAAATCATGAAATTTAGGTCGACCTTAGAAATGGTCATCCACGGTTTTTGGTGATAGTGGAAAGCGAGGATGCCCATCTCAGAAATGACCAAATCAAAGCCATTTGGTTGTAGGAGGAGCCAGCATTCATAGTGCACTGGTTCCACTAACTGAATGGAAAAAGCCCTTCCCTTACTGATCTGGAAAGGAACAGGCATGCATGAAGGAAATTGCATGCAAATGAGCTGCTTGCTCATTTGCACACAATTTCCTTCCTAAGAAGGGGAAGTGACAGCAGCTGCTATGCCTCTGACACCACTTTTATTTACTTATTTGGATTTTGGATCACAAGTAGCAGCAGTGGGATTTGAACCGGCCACCTCTAGATTGCAAGACCAGTGCTCTAACCACTAGGCCACTAGGCCACTCTGCCACTCCTCCACTCTACTCCACTCCCTTGAAATTTGGCCATCCCTGTGGGGGAGGCAGTTGAGGCCGTCCAAAATGTTTGAAAGAAGGATGTCCATGCCTTAGTTATGCCTCCGCTGACACACACACACACACCTCCCACCCCCAGGGACCTTAGTTGATATTTCAGCGCTTAAATCTGTGCACATCCATTTGCACCAATTAAAACATGGTGTATATCCTGGTACATAGATTCAGGCACACTGGGCCATATTCTATAACTAGGCACCTAAATTTCAAAACACCCATGAAATGCCCATTTCCCCACCCATAACCATGCCCCTTTTTGCCTCTGCATGTTAAAACTTACAGAATACGCTCAGCGAGTTGTGCACCTAAATTCTAATCAGTATCAATTAGTGCTCATTATTACTTGTTAAGTGCTGTTATCAACATTCATTAGCTTGTGAAGTCAATGAAGTTACACACAGTGTTATAAAATATGTGTCGATTCTGACGCCTAAATCCAAGCGCATTATATAAAATCCAGGGGATTATCTACAATGACACCTAGATCTTTTTCTTGACTGCTGACCCCCCAAGGTGGACCCTAGCATCAGGTAACTATGATTTGGATTATTCTTTCCAATGTGTGTCGCCTTGCATTTGTTCAAAGTAAATTTCATCTGCCATTTGGATGCCCAGTCTTCCAATTTCCTAAGGTCTTCCTGCAATATTTCACAGTCCACACATGTTTTAACAACCTTAAATAGTTTTGTGTCATCTGCAAATTTAATCACCTCATTCTTCGTTCCGATTTCCATATCATTTATAAATATGTTAAATAGCACTGGTCCCAGTACTGATCCCTGCGGTACTCCACTGTTCACCCTCCTCCATTGAGAGAAATGGCCATTTAACCCTACCCTTCTGTTTCCCCTAAGTTCTTTTGTTACCATCAAATGTCTCCTACCTGACCACATTGTTTTATCTGCTTTTAAGTTGTCTACTTGTTTAGTTGTCCCATGCATATGCTTACATAAAGGGGGTTTGGACAGATTCCTGAGGGAAAAGTCCATTGAACATTATTTTTTTTTGAGGGGGGGGGGGGGTTGCCGGGTTCTTGAAGCCTGGATTGGCCGCTGTCAGAGACAGGATGCTGGGCTTGGTGGACCCTTGGTCTTTTCCCAGTATGGCGGTGCTTATGAACCCCCGGGACAGGTTTGAGAATCACTGTTCTATACTATTGCAGCCATCCGTTGTTGTTTTCTCTTCTAGGAGCCCTTTTACTAAGCCAAGTAGGCGCCTATGCGTGCACAACGTTCGTCAGTTTGGAACTACCGCCCGGCTACCGCATGGCCTAGGCGGCAATTCCATTTTTTACATGCATCCACTACGCGCGTCCCAAAATATTTTTTATTTTCGGACATGTGGCGCTAACCAGGTGGTAATCGGCATTGTACACACATAGAAGAGTACCATCCGGTTAATGCGTGAGACTTACCGCTAAGTGAATGGGTGGCAGTAAGGTCTCAGACCCAAAATGGACGTGTGCTAACTTGTATTTTGCCGCACGTCCATTTTCAGCCCCAAAAAAGGCATTTTTGAAAAATGGATCTGCGCGCATCCAAAACACGCGCCTGCAATAGTGCAGGTCATTTTTCAGCGCACCTTAGTAAAAGGACCCCTAATTTGTTAGGACTCTGATCCCATCAACTCTTGATTGTAAGCAACCACAGTACTTCAGAATAGACAGAAGGAAACAGTATCATGCACTGTACTTCCAGGAACTGCTAACAGGACGACATAAAAAAATATTTATGATTATTTATTATGGCATATATATATATATATATAGCACCTTAAAATCAAAGTGTGTACAATAAATTATGTCTAGATACCATGAACTTCTACTCTGAAGAGCTTAGAATCCATATTGATATCTGAGATAATAGAAAGTAAAAAGTTCAATTTTCAATAGCCTACACAGTGTAGGCTTGCGGCAAATTTTCAAAGTGAAAACTACTTAACTAGTTTCTCCGAAAATACACTTTGCACCTTTTGTAGACAGCAAAGTGGAGATAAATGCTACATATGCTGTTTTTCTCTCTTGACTTAAACTCATTCCAAGGCATGCTTATCTTTAATTTGGCTAAAATTGTACGCACTGTGGAAACTTGCATATATTTTTAGCCAAACAGAAGAGGGCAATTTGCAAAGGATCAATTCACGCGATTTGAAAACTGACCTCAGAGTGACTTAGCCCAGTAATAATAAGTGGCAGAAATAGGAATATAATTTAGGTCTTTTGACCTGAGAGGTGACCATAACATATAACTGATGTGTTTCTATACACCAACTTCAGGACATACTACCTTAAGCGTGTTGTGATGCAGGTCTCACTTGATAATTTCAACTACTTTTGTTTAGAAATGTTAAGAAGTAAAAATGATGGGAAAGGATTTATTCACCAGCTCCCTCTCCACAACGAAATTCTCACTGTGGCTTCTACTGCATTTTCTACCAATCATCCAGTACTGAACATCGTGGGAAACTGTTAAAAAGGTTATAGTCCCAAACAGATCATTCTCGGTCCAAGGAAAGTCAATAGCATAGAAGTGCTGGTGGGAGGATCTTCAGATTCCAGTTAACAGGCAGCTTGATTCATGCTTTCAGCTACACTCAAATATATGTCATTCCCTGGGCTTATTAATACAAATTATATTACACACTAATACTTTCTTCACTCTGTAAAGATTTGTCTCTCTGTTAAATTTTCTTTCCATCTTACACATTGATCCTTTTATACATTGCTGTGTCACAATATAGCTAGCTGCCATATTTATGGGCCTTCTCCTGTGTTAATAACAATTGTAAGTCTATAATAACCTCACTGAAAAAAATCTATTTTCCTTTTTAGAGGACACATTATTCTTCCCAGTCACTGTCATTTTGTCGCAGTTCTTAATAAAAATTGATCCATGGATTATTATATTGAGCAAATTACTCTATTTGTGTTTGTCCAATTTACAAACAAATCATCACATTTTTGCACTTGTTTTCGCTTAAAATCTCTGAATTTTAGGTATACAAAGTACTTTTCGAAGATCATGGTTTAGCATGAGCACCCTTGCTATGTAAACTGCAGTAGTGTGATCTTAGATTGGGCATAGCATTGGGTTGCTAAGTAACCGAGGCTCTGAGGAGAGCTTATCTCAGCTGGGAGATGTGGTTGCCTAGCAGGAACAGATTCTAAAAGATTTATTTAAGAGTTATCTCTGCATTTGAAGTGGTGGATAACTCTCTGACCAAACTGAAATCCCCAGAAGTATTCAGTGACAAAACTGGCAGTACAGTAAAGTCTCAATTAGCCGACCTTAACGAGGCCAGCCCTTTGTTGGATAAATGAAAGTCAGATAATAGAGAAAACAATGGTAATATTTCAAACAATGCAGAAACAAAGACAGTAAAAGCAGGATCCCGGCTCACAACGCTGATAAAAGTAGGGTCCCAGGTTTGGAAAACAGAAAGAGAAGCCACGTGACATCACTGGGGAGTCTGTTGGATATGCCGGATGGTTGGATCAGTGAAGGTCAGATAATTGAGACCGTACTGTACTATCATCCACTCAGGCATACAGGGGTAACTGGAACTTCTGAGAACTGAAGGGATTAGAAAAGCAAAATCTGCTAACCTGTCTCATAAAGTTACATTTAATCACTGATAAATCCTTGAAGCTTATAATAATGTGATCCTTTCTCCTGTGCCTCCTCTGAGAAAATAAGACAGCTGGCAATTAGAAAATGACTACTTTCCAAATGTGCGAAGTAAAACATGATCCATGCAATATTCAGCCGCTGACGGTGGTTTAAATCCACTGACTATTGTAGGTTGAGTCTAACCCATATATCTAATGCTGGTGCCACGGCCAGGCATCGACATTGAATATTCGTGTCAGCCACCAATCTGGAAGTTATACAGGTGCACGTGCATAACTAAGCCTATTGTGTGGTCCTATCTGATCCTCCTCTACTCTACTCATGACCTGCCCTGGCACTAACCACCTAGTGTCACAGTAGTCAGAGGGAATATTCAGCACCATTGAGCATCTGGGGATAACCTGCTGAACAAGGTTTAAGTGGACAGGAGCCTCTCCAGTCTGCTTAAATCCAAATGAATATTGAGCTTGATATAAGTGTTTTAAGCTGAGAAAAACAAGGCAGCCAGATGCCAACTATTTCAGAGGGCTTCTAGTTTGTGAATCCCACCTCAAGGTGAACAATTAGAGATCCCTTATAATATATTGTCACTTATTGCATAGCAAGCCAGAACGGTTTACGCATTAAAAAATGCACAATAACATGCAACATAGTTTAAGCTAGGAAATCCATTATATGATAGGACAGCACAAGCAGAACTTCCATATTGAAGATAACAAAGACAATCATTATATCAATCATACACAATTATCTAAAGTTTTATTTCTCCTTGTGTAGTGTATAGCATATTTCATACCTGTGTGGTTTTCTTTCTCATCTTAATTTTATATTTCAAAAGCAGTTTCGTAAAAGTACATTTTCAGAGCTTTACGGAAAATAGGGTATTTTATTTATTTATTTATTTGTTGCATTTGTATCACACATTTTCCCACCTATTTGCAGGCTCAATATGGCTTACAATTTCGGTCCCTGATTGATTTTGGAAGGGAGTTCCACAGTGCAGGGAATAAAAAGAAAAAGGCTGAGATGTGTGGATTCCCATCTAGCCCTTGGGGGTAGACAGATCACTAGTCTATTATCTGTGAGTGAGCGGAGCGTTTGTGTCGGTAATACCTTTAGAGTATTGAACAATATGAAGACTGGATTGGCCACTGCTGGAAGCAGGGTAATGGGCAAGATGGACCATCTGTCTGCCCCATTATGGCTATTCTTATGCTCTTAAGGTGAAGATCCTGCATAAAAACTGAGTACATTTTCATCAGGACTTCTATTTTCAAAAGCACATAGTTACTTTTCAACCTGTCCACAGATTTTCAGCTAGACGATGAATTCATCCCAAACGCTAAGAATGCTAATATAACTTTACATGGACAAGTTATTTATATAAAATTATTCCTGTCATTCCTGAGTTCACACTTTTGAAGTTTATTAAAATACTATTTGTTTCAACAGGCTTTTGGGAGCAGTTGAAATCTCACAGCACTTTGTGCTGAAATGCGTTGCCTGATACATTAGAGCAGACGGATGGATGAGTGCATAAGTTTGAATGCTCTTTCGTGTGAGAGTTAATCATCTTTCCTTTCACATAATGCTGTTCAGGTCATACTGACCATGTTTTTATGCTTTTATATTGTTATTTTTAGTTATTTTAACTAAATGTGTACACCGCTATAATTTGCATTGCAAATTTAGTGGTATATCAATTGTAATAAGGATAACAATAAGTGACAGTATACGGATAGGGGCTGAATACAAAATACTGAAGAAGCCAAACATAATCCAAGACATAATATTTCACCAAGCAAAGTCACAATATTGTTGCTCATTTAGATAGTATCTCTAAGAAGCCATAACAATTGAAACTTCCCCTTTGATGTGATGTGTCTTTGGCCTACTACGGTCTCATCATCTCTTCTGTGTCACTGCTGCAGCTCTGGCTGACCAGGTAGATGCATTCCGCTGTAACTAGTTCCAACTGCCAGTTTGCTAATGATGTCTTAATTATGTATTAACAAATGAAATCAAGGTAATTATTGTGCTTTGCATAAGTGAAGATTTATTGATGAAACAGAGGAGTGGCTTGTCCTGCTTGAATGGTAGGGCAGTTTCTATTGCTGGTCAAGGTGAAGAAAGAATTTCTGCTAGTGGCTGTGATCTGCAAGAAAAAAAAATGTTTTTGTATCATAAGACTGTGCCTTCTTTTTCTGATTTTGGTCCATGAAGTATGATGCTATTTTTTTGTTGTAGCAATTGATCATGACTTTAAGTTAGTATATTTAACAGTGACACTTTTTTGTGAGGTTTATGCTGAGAAGAGAGTAAAATGATGGGATACAAAATCTAAGTCTGCTTATGATGAAGAGTTAAGGTTTCTGGAACATCGATTCTGAAATCAGCTGCTGTTGCTCATTCAATCCTGATTCAGTGCACCTTATTAGCATTGTACTCAGGAGGATAGACAATAACCATGACAGTCAAATTAATCAGAGGAGCAAAAGCAAGGACACTGATGAAACTTTTTATTATTACTATTTGCATTTAAATGATACAATGAATAAACTTTCTAGAAAGTAATCCAGAAAATAATAACCAGTGTGCAAAATGTACTAAGCTAAGTAACCAACAAGAAAAACATAAAGACATTTAGAATTATGTATCTGTGCGTGGAAGGAAAGGATGAACTCTTTGGCCTTGTGTTATGGAATTTGTTGCCTAGAGATATCAAGTTGACCCGTGATTATACAGTTTATAGACAGCTCTTTAAAATGTGTTCTTGTTTAGTTAATTTCTTGTTTTATGATGATATTAATTCATTAACAATATTTTTACTAGGCATTTAGAATTTTTGAACTGATTATCGATTAAGTGAAAATTAGTGGTTATTTGTGTGATTATGTTACATTATCATTTTAGTTATTGCTATGTTTTGTGCTATGAATTATTTTCCCTTGGTTTTATTTGTTGTTTTTGATAAATTTAATATAATCTTTTTCTGTTTTAGGTACTCTATGCTATCCTGAGCTGTATAACGGGCCAATTCTAAAAAATCAGTGTGGAAAAAAAATGCTTAAGTGCTATTCTATAAGCTGTACCTAAAGTTAGGTACAGTTTATAGAATAGTGCTTAAGCGCAGGAGTTGTGCATAAATTGAAGCGTGTCCATTTTTATCAACAAAAAATTTAGGTGGTGCAAGTGCCCCACCTAAATTTACATAAGAAACCCCTTATTCTATAATTGTTCATGTAACTCAAATCCAAGCCCATGCTCCACCTCGAAACACCCATGACCCTCACATTTCCGCATTCCCTTTTCTGTGACACGCGTACAATTTAGTCATAGATCACATACTTAATTTTACATACATATATATATAAATTGATTTCAATTAGTGTCAATAGTTGATTGTTAAAGTCAATTATTAGCACTAATTGGCTTGTTATTCAATTAAACTGTGTATGCAAATTGGGTGCATGCCCAAATTTGTGTATGTAATTTTTGGTGACTTTTATAGAATTAGAGGGAAAGCGGCTGCATAAATTGAAATAAATGCATATATACCTACATATACTCATACATAGCATAAATATTTATAACTAAAATGGGTAGTTACTGTGGTGCAGAAAAATCAGGCATTTACTTCAACTTAAGTTACTACGGGACTGAATAGCCACAGGTTAATCACTCCTGCAGTACAAGAATAATGCTGCTTGTGACCATTATTTGCTGTCTCTGGAACATCAGGCTGCAAAGCTGCAGCCTAATTCTCCTGGGCAGCACCTTATACAAGCCTTGCATACCCCTAGTCCTCCCCCCCCCTTCCAGCCATCACATATCCCCCCAATGAGGCTCCCCTCCTGAAGGGCTTACCCACTTCTGTGTGTAAATCCCTTCCTAAGCCCCTCACATACCCCTGAAGGCTTCCCCCCTAGGCCTACCTTAATGGCTCCCTGGTGTCTAGTATGATGTGACTGGGGTGATCCCTTTTGCTCCTGCCCCTTGCCAACACAGGGTTCAAAATGGCACTGAAGACCCCTAGCAGTGGTCTTGCAGTATAAGGGCCCCCAACCCACTAGATATCAAAAAATCATTAAGGTAGATCCTGGGGTGCCTTGAGGGTTGGCGGGTCTTAGTGTGTAAGCTGTTCGGAGGGAACCTCTTCAGTGAGAGGATGTGATGAGGAAGTTTTTCAGGGGGCAGGTGATGAGGAAAAGCTCTTTCAGGGACAATGTACGTGATGGGTGAAGCTTTTGAGGGGAGTATGTGATGGGGAATATCCTCGGGGGGGGGGGGGGGGGGCAGAGGTATGCAAGGCTAGTAAAAAGTGCCACTCAGGTCCTGGAGGTACACCAGCCAGTCAGGTTTTCAGGATATCCACAATGAATATTCATGAGAGAGATCTGCATGCAGTGGACTTAATGCGTGTAAATCTCTTTCATGAATATTCATTTTGGATATCCTGAAAACCTGACTGACTGGGGTGCCTCCAGGAACAGATTTGGGAACCACTGGCCTAGTACTGCTAGGATGGAAAAATACAATCAGCTTTTTGCTGGTGGTTTTCCCCAGGAATAACATCACTTGTGGTGTTCACTACAAGACTCATTATTATATTTACATACTAACATGCTGTCTTGCAGGCATTTGTATGCTTTGTATCTCATTAGTATGTAACCTGCAGTAACTGATATGCTTTAGGGTAATATAATATGCATCAATGCCTTTTCACATGTGTTACAGGGCAAATATTGCACAGTATGGTGGTGACATACTTTGATAACTATCCTCCTAAATCAGTGTATACTGATTCAAGTGTTTCATTGTAAGTTCCATCTTTATAGTACATTATAAATTATAAAATGTGCTTGTGTTATCAATTTGTCTATCTATCTGCATGGGTCTCCAGGAAGTCCTAACTGTGCAGGCAGAGCTTGAAGCCCACTACCAAAATCATCTGGCTATGCTCCTCTTGCTGGGCTTCTGAAGTGGTCCAAAGTTGAACTGGTATGGTAGATCTATCCCACTGACATGCTGAAAATAACTTTTGTCTGAGAAGCCTAACAGATATCATCCTACTTGGATAAAGGAATTGCTAAAGTGATTTCAGGAGGAAAGGTGAGATGAAGCCTTTGAGGGGTAAAATATGGTGGATACTATATAGGGTGAATGTAGGAAAAGCTTTGTTGAGTCAGACTAAGGGAAGGGAAAGGAATTTTGGATTTAGCTCATGCTGTTTTCAGTAGAAGTTCAAGGTGAGCAACATTCAAGCTTTCAATGTAAGTTTGTACCTGAGGTAAAATGAGGGTTCAGTGACTTGCCCAAGATCACAAGGCATGGCAGTAGAATTTGAGCCTGGCTTCCCTGGATATCAGCTCAATGCAACTCAAAAGTCCAGCATCCTTTCTCCAACAGAGGTCAGTGTGGATCACAAGTACCCAGCAGATTCCAAAAACTCATTGAAGGATAAATAACAGCTCTCCCAAGTCTATCTGACTAATAATTTGTATAGCCTTTTCCTCCAGGAATCTCTTCAAACCTTTTCTAAACCTGTTAGGTAAATTGAAATCTAAGGATGAGCGATTGATAGTTGCAGCCCAGGACAGCAGATTACGGTTAAAATGGTTTACAGCAAGCACTGAAAAATCTGGAGCAACAGACATCAGTAGATTCTGTTACTCATTTCATGGCTGGTTGTGAACTACTGATGGCGGAAATTTGTATACAGAAAGGCACAACAAGGTGGCACATCTAATGCATTGGAAACTCTAACATTACAACATCAGTGTACCAGAAAAATATTGCCATCATGACCTTAAGAGAATTGTGGAAAATGAAGAGGTTATGATCACCTGGGACATCGCCATCCTGACTAGATGCCAGAAAAACAGATATGGGGTAAAAGAGAAAAACACCAGAATGGTATTGATTATAGAGGTATTGGTCCCAAGTGATTATTCAGTGAATCACATGGCTAGAGGGAAGATCTTGAAATACCAAGAAATGAATATTCCTCCCAGCGATCTCCAGAGTGATTCCAAGGACAACTCAGGACTTCCACTCCGGGTGCCCAGCACTTCTTCTGGCTGCCTACCAGGTGCTGTGGAGGACTTGCAGCCCATCTGCATATTCCTTCCAGTGTTCTTCAGGTTGACTCTCAGGTCCACTCCGATCCACCTAGTGCCTCTGCTCCAGGTGCCACACACTGAAACATTTTTATCTCTACAGGCATTTATTTTCTTTCTGCTATTCCCGATAACTCCAGTACAATTCCTCTTCTTGATTCTGTCCTTTCCCAATCTCTTTCTCCATCTGAAACCACTGCATACCTCGGGACCAGATTGCCCACCTTCTGCTTTCATCACCTCACCATCCCTTCTTCTCAGCTCTCAAACTTCAACATTTTCTTCCTTTCATTCAAATATCTCCATTCTGTCTGAATGCATCACATCTTCATCACTGTCATCATGCCTCTCCTACTCTTCTCTGTACTCTCTTGCTCTATCTCCTGCTCTCTGCTTGGGATATCAATCCCAATCCTGGTCCTCTAGATCAGCTCTCACCCTACTCATGCAAGTCACACCACAATGTCTCCAGTCTAATTTCTGTTCCTCTCCTTTCTTCTTCTTCTTCTTCATCTTCTTCTTCTTCTTCTTCTTCTTCTTCTTCTTCTTCTCCTTTCTCATGTGCCCTGTGGAACGTCCGCACTGTCTCCAAGCTTTCCTACATTCAGAACCTCTTTATCTCTTGTACTCTCCATTTGCTTGCACTAACTGAGACTTGTCTTTGCCCTGAAGACTCTGTTTCAGCTGCTGCCCTGTGTCATGGAGGTTACCTTTCCTCCCATACACCTCACCTGGTTGGCCACAGAGGTGGTGTCAGGCTACTACTCTCATCCTCTTATAGATTTCAACCTCTTTTTCAACCTCAGTCTCACTGCTTTTCTTCATTTGAAGTTCACTGCATCTCTATATTCACTCCTCTACCTCTTCAAGTAGTAGTCATTTATCAGCCCCCTGATAAGTCCCTTTCTTACTTTCTCACTGACTTTAACTCCTGGCTTTCCTTCTTTCTCAAACCTTCATCTCCTTCCCTCATTCTTAGGGATTTTAACATTCATGTTAATGATCCATCTGACTCTTATGCCTCTCAGTTTCTTGCTTTAACATCCTCTTTCAATCTTCAGCTGTGCTCCACTACCCCTACTTACCAGAATGGCCACTTGTCTTCTTCTCCAACTGCACACTCTCCCAAGTTCTGCACCTCAGTTCTTCCCCTCTCTGACCATCATCTGATAACTTTCACACTTAAACACCCTCCCCCCCAGTCCTTTCCAAGCTCCACCTATACATTTAGAAATCTTTAGGCTATTGACTCTTGCACTCTCTCCACCAGTGTTTCATCCCTCTTCTTAACCTCTATCGTTATCCAAGTCTGTCATTGATGCTGTCTCTTCCTATAATATTCTATCCTCTGCTCTGCATACTCTCACTCATCCCATTCCCTGTTCTGTAAGGTGTACCAGACCCTAGCCTTGGCCAACCTCTAGAATCCATTACCTACATTCTTGTACCTGATCTGCTGAATGCCTTTGGCTGAAATCCTGTGCTCATACTTACTTCATATATTTCAAATTCTTGCTGACCTCCTTCCAGCCTGCTCTTTCACTTGCCAAACATGACTACTATATCCACTTGACAAACTCTCCTGGCTCAAATCCTCAACATCTCTTTGCCACACTGAACTCTCTCCTCAAAGTGCCTTCACGTCCAATTCCCCCCCCCCCCCCCCCCCATCACTTTCTCCCCAGACTATGGCTGAGTACTTTCATGATAAGGTTCACAAGATTAACCTTGAGTTCTCAACCAAGTCACCTCCACCTCTCCTTCCCCCAGTCTATTCTGTCAACCCTCCTTCAACCGCTGCCTTCTTTTCTGAAATCACTGAAGAGATAACTGCATATTTCCTTTCTCCCTTCAAACTATCTATTCCACTGATCCTATTCCCATCCATCTACTCAACACTACCTTCCCTACCATAATCCCTGATATCCACTGCAACTTTTTCTGATACCTTCAAACATGCTGTAGTTACACCACTTGTCAAAAAACATTCATTGGACCCTACTGGTTTGTGCCCTGAAAGTGGACCTCAATTGGTGAACGTGCTGAAATCCAGGATGGCTTCTAGAAGATGTAATTACTTATTGCTAGGTTTTCCTTCAACTAAAAATATACAGTTTAAGGCTGTTTTTGCTCAATCATTTTTTACTGGCTATTCATGATTGGAATAATCTCCCATGTGAACTATGTATAATGAGGACTTATTTTTTGTTTCATAAAGCTTTGGAAACCTATTTCCTAGATCCAAAGGGCCCTAATTTTCTTACTGCATGTAATGATTTGGGTTTTTTTCTTTGCATTTGTGTAATTCCTGATGTTCTGTTGTCCAGGGGCGTATCTGCGTGGGGCCACAGGGGCCTGGGCCCCCACAGATTTGGCCCTGCCCCCCTTCCCGCCGCCAATCCTCCCCCGCTGACATTGTTTACCTTTGCTGGCGGGGGACCCAACCCCCGCCAGCCGAGGTCCGCTTCCGCCTGCTTTTAAAAATAATTCTTCAGCTGGCGGGGGACCCCAAACCCCGCCAGCCGCCGAGGTCTTCAAAGTTCTTGTTCGTCGTCGTCCTCCGTCCGTGGCCATGCTGTATGCTGTTGATTCGGAGTCTGACATCGTGTACAACGTGGTACGACGTCAGACTCCGAATCAACAGCGTACAGCATGGCCACGGACGGAGGACGACGACGAACAAGAACTTTGAAGACCTCGGCGGCTGGCGGAGGTTGGAGTTCCCCGCCAGCAAAGGTAAACAACGTCAGCGGGGGAGGGTTGGCGGTGGGAGAGGAGGTGGAGAGAGTCGTTGGTGGCAGGGGGGGCTCTGGCAATGGCGGGGGGGAGTCATTGGTGGCAGGGAGGGCTCTGGCAATGGCGGGGGGTCGGTGGTGCCGGGGGGGGGGGGCTAAAATGTGCCCCCTCCCTCTGGCCCTGGCCCCCCCTACTGCCAGAGTCCAGATACGCCCCTGCTGTTGTCAGCCTCTCCTTGAATCTAAATTTAGAGAGTTGGCGAGAGATAAATCACTGATAACATTACATAATATAACCTAACATAGCATAGCCTGTCCTTCCAAATATCACCCCATTTCCCTCCTCCCTTTCTTATCCAAGCCACCTGAACCACTGTTGTCTTGACTTTCTTTCATCTCAAGCTATTCTTGAATCTTGATCCACTTCAATCTGGTTTTCACCCTCTACAGTCAACTGAAACAGCCCTTGCTAAAGTCTCCAATGACCTGTTCTTGACCAGATCAAAAGGTCTCTATTCTGTCCTCATCCTTCTCGATCTATCTGCTGCTTTTGACACTGTTGATCACCACCTACTCCTTGATACCCTGTCCTCACTTGGATTTTGTAGCTCTGTTCTTTCTTGGTTTTCTTATCTCTCCCATCACACTTTTAGTGTATGCTCTGGTGGGTTCTCCTCCACTTCTATACCACTATCAGTTGCTGTACCTCAAGGCTCTGTCTTGGGACCTCTTCTTTTCTCCATTTATACTTCTTCCCTTGGTGCTCAGATCTCCTCCCGTGGTTTTCAGCAGGGCCGCCGATAGCCGGGGCCGGGACAAGGTCACCCCCGGGCTCCCCCCACCCGAGGTCGCCGCCCACCTGAAGTTGCCGGGCCCCCCCTCCACCTGCTACCGTGCCCGGAACTAACCTTAAGCCTCCTTCTTTCACTTCACGCAAGCAGCAGCAGGGCAGACCTCTCCTCCTTCCTTCCGTACCCCGCCCTCGCGGACGTTACGTCAGGTGAGGGCGGGACATGGAAGGAAGGAATGGCCTGCCCTGCTGCTGTTTGCGCGAAGTGAAAGAAGGAGACTTAAGGTTAGTTCCGGAGCGAGGCGGGCGGGCCACACTGCAGCGGCGGCGCCGGGCCCCCCCCCCCCCGGAGGCCCGGGGATTTTTGTCCCCCCTGCCCCCCCCCCTCTCGGCGACCCTGGTTTTCAGTATCATCTTTAAGCTGATGACTCCCAGATCTACTTCTCCACACCAGTAATTTCAGTAGGAATCCAGGCCCAAGTCTTAGCCTGCCTATCTGACATTGCTGCCTGGATGTCTCACTGAACAACAACGGGTTTTATTCAGGTGTTACAAATAAATAGTTAAGTTTATTGCACAAAAAGTTATTAAAATTGGCAAATTCTGTTTAAAACTGCTAGCAGCTGTAAATTGTTTAACATGTTAAAACCATTTACTTTAAAATAATTTTGGCTAGCAATTCTGTAAAATACTAGCGGTTAGAAGTTAAAGTGTTTCACATATAATTATTTTCCCAGTAGGATACCAGGAAGTAGGAAATCAGATAAGTATTTCAATTTTATTTACCCCTTTCAACCCTGCAGATTTATCACTCAAGAATCTGATGCTTTGTGTCTGAATACCCATTTCTTATTTATCTTTGCAGATCAGTGACGACCGAAGTCAATGTGAGTCCCATCTATCCCAGGTAAGTATGTCTACTCTTTTAGTGTCAAAATGCCTTATTGAAACACGAATTGCAATTCTAACTTGAGTACTCAGCTCTGCAACCAATGTCCCAAAAACAAAACTATATTGAAAAGAAAACAAAGATAAATGTGCGCACACAAAAGAAAAATAAAACGTGTCTTCTTTCTAGTGCTTTTTTGCCATTGGCCAGCCTTCTCACTTCTGGGCAGGAACACCACATCAGCATCAGGAACTGGAACCAAATTCAGCTTCCGGTGAGTACCTACCTATCTTTAACCAAATGCATGTGGCCTATCTTCAGGGCAGGAACCTAAGTGAGGCTAACTATCAGTGTTCCTAGCAAGGGCCTTTCCCTGCTCCTTTTTACCATCAGATCCTTCCGCCTGGCAGTTCTGATCTGACTTCTTACAGCCTCAGATGCTTGGCTACTTGCAAAAACCACATGACAAACAGGCTTCCACTCAGTGGTGTGTGGTAAATGTTTAACAACAGGCTCTCTTTCCCCCCCCCCCCCCCCGGTCCCCCTCTGCACCCCCCGGGGAGAGAGCCTGGGGGGGAGGGGTGGCAATGCATTACTACAGGAAAAAAAAATTAAATGATCCCAGGTTCCAATCTAATTCATGTTTAATGTGCGATAAAATGCCATAAATAAGTAAATAAATATAAACTTTTAATGTTGAGCACCTGATTCTCAAAGTGAACATATTCCAAACACTATAATGAAAATAAAATGATTTTTTTTCTACCTTTGTTGTCTGGTGACTGTTTTTCTGATCATCCTGGCCCAGTATCCGATTCTGCTGCTATCTGTCCTCTTGACTCCGTTTCCAGGGCTTCCTTTCCATTTATTTCTTTCCTTTCTTCTTCATCTCTCTCAGAACTGCCCGCTCCTACTTAACCCTCCATTACCCTGCGTGTTCTAGGCTGAAGAATAAAACCATGTATGCTTCCTCCTTTGCCTACGTCGGCGCCCACTTGTGGAATGCCCTACCTAAATCAGTGAAAGAGATTCAGGATCATCTGGCTTTTAGGAAGTCGCTTAAGACTTGCTTATTTGAGCAAGCAGACCCCAAAGATCCAGGCCAGCCTCAC
This sequence comes from Microcaecilia unicolor, assembly GCF_901765095.1. Classification (NCBI taxonomy): domain Eukaryota; kingdom Metazoa; phylum Chordata; class Amphibia; order Gymnophiona; family Siphonopidae; genus Microcaecilia; species Microcaecilia unicolor. The sequence continues at coordinate 564,359,105 of NC_044031.1, read as the reverse complement.
TAACCTCAGGACGCTGCCACTGCACTCTGGTGCTGTTATTATGGACTCATTTCTTTATCCTTACCTCTCTGCCCTACTTACTGCTTTCCATTTGCTGTACCCTGTCTATTTTTTATTCAATTGTTGTAAGCCACATTGAGCCTACCAGAGGTGGAAAATTGTGGGATATAAGCACTGTAAAATAAACAAATAAATAATAAATTTCTGGTCCTCAGCTTCTGCCTATTTTCTTCATCCATGTGCAGTTTTTCTCTTCCTTTTCCCTCATCTCATCTCCTTCCTCACTCTTCCCTCCCCTCCATCCATGTCCAGCATTTCTTCTCTCTCCCCTCCTCTCCCCTGCCCTCCATCCACCCATGTTCTGCTACCCTTCTATCCCCCTATCCTCCATCCACCCATGTCCAGTGACCCTTCTCTCCCCCTGCCCTGCATGCACCCATACCCAGTGACCCTCCTTTCCCCTGCCCTCCATCCACCCATGTCCAGCAGTGACCCTCCTCTCCCCTGCCCTGCATGCACCCATACCCAGCGACCCTTCTCTCCCCTCCATCCACAAATGCCCAGCGACTCCCTTCTCTCCCCTGCCACCCCCCCCCCCGAGTTGTTCAGCGAATTCTCCTCTCTCCTTCCTCCCTCCCTCCGGATCCGGTCCCTCAAATCACCGATCTGACTCTGTGAATTCTTTGGGGCAGGCAGTCTTGCCTACCCACTGCCAGCGCTGACTCTCCCCCGCTGGCGCTGCCAGTTTGTGCTTCAAAATGGCCGCCGAGACTTACAAGGGCGGCCTCCAAGACTTCAGCAGAAGTCTCGCGAGGCCGCCTCTGGAAGTCTCGGCGGCCATTATTAAAGCGTGAACCGGCAGCGCCAGCAGGGGAGAGTCAGCGCTGGCAGCGGGCAGGCAAGCCTGCCCCAAAGAATTCGAAGAGTTAGGTCGGTGACGTGAGGGACCGGATCTGGAGGGAGGGAGGAAGGGAGGAGAGCCGGCTCGCAAAGTTAACAACCGGCTCTTGCGAACCGGTTCGAGCCGGCTCCAGCACACTACTGCTTCCACTCCACTTCTCTGTACATCACTGCTCTGCTGCTGGGATTATAAACCTCTTTTCCCCTTAAAACAGCCAAAGACAACATAATTCCTTTAACCAATTAGAGCACCCACATGCACCCCTTCAATATCAGGGCTTAACTTAGCCAACTACCTTTCCCCAACACCTGCAGTATTCCAGGGAAACTTTTATTAGCTATTAAACTCAGCCTTTAAAGCCAGCATAAAACCAGGCTTCCTTTTCAATCCAAGCCTCACCTAGGCTTTGCCACAGGATTAGCCTGCTTTGGTAAAGTGTCCCGAAATGCCCACATAATTCTGGCAACTGCTTCCAGTATTACCAGAAATACTTAAAAATGAATAATTCTTATAGCCCAGTCACTTAAACACCACCCAGACCAAGAAAATTCTTTAAACTTGTCAGCTCTCCTACAGCAACTTTCCCTGACCAACTTCAGCTCCCAATTGACCAAACTGTTACCCAAGAAGTTGCTATAATGACAGGGTCCTGAATGTTATCATCTGACCCCCACCAACCAATCAACAGTTGCCACACAAAAGCCACAGTTTCTCCCAGCAGCATAGAACCTTGAATTTTACAATACCAGCTCTATTTTGAAAAACCAAATTCCCATTGACCTTAATGGGGAAATTACATTTTTCTGAATTTTCCCAAAACTGTAAATGTGAAACCCTGCCTGCTCTCTACACAGCCTTAGACATATATATACCAAAGTTCCTCTAGTTTTACATTTAAAAAATACACACTTTCCCGGATGTCACACACAAAATTATCAATAAAATTCACTGACGATTGCATAAGAACATAAGCATTGCCAAAGGTCCATCAAGACCAGTAGCTGTTTCCAACAGTGGCTAATGTAGATCACAAGTACCCAGCAAGATCCCACAACAGCAAAACAGATTTTATGCTGCTTATCCCAGAATATGCAATGGATTTCCCCAAATCGATCTTAATAACTTAAGGACTTTTCTTTAGGAAATTATCCAAACCTTTTTTAAACCATGCTAAGCCAACTGCTTTTACCACATTATCTGGCAATGAATTCCACTGTTTAATTACATGTTGAGTGAAGAAATATTTTCTCTGATTCGTTTTAAATGTACTACTTTGTGGCTTCTTTGCATACCCCCTGGCCCTAGTATTTTTTGAAAGAGTAAATGAGCAATTTACATCTACCCATTCCACTCCACTCAGTATTTTATAAACCTCTATCATATGTCCCCTTAGCCATCTCTTCTCCAAGCTGAAGATCCCTAGCCATTGTAGCCTTTCCTCATAGGGAAGTTGTCCCAACCTCATTATCATTTTTGTCGCCTTTCTCTGTACCTTTTCTTATTCCGTTATATTTCAGAACTGCACACAGTATTCAAGGTGCAGTCACACCATGGAGTGATACAAATGCATTATAACATTCTCATTTTTGTTTTCCATTCATTTCCTAATAATTCCTAACAATTCTATTTGTTTTCTTAGCTGCCGCTGCACACTGAGCAGAGAATTTTAATGTATCATCAGCGATGACACCTATATCCTTTAACATATCATTAATGATAACACCTATATCCTTTTCCTGGGTGGTGACTCCTAATGTGGAACATTGCATCGCATAGCTATGGTTTGGGTTTCTCTTTCCCACATGCATCACTTTGCACTTGCTCACATTAAACATCATCTGCCATTTGGATGCCCAGTCTATCTGTTTCGTAAGGTCCTCTTGCAATTTTTCACAATCCTCTTGCAGATTTGTAGATTTGTTAGGAAGTACTGCAGGCTGGATGCATGTTCCAACTATTTGCTCCAATGTGCCCCTGCCTGCTTCCTGGATGACTTGACGTTACATCTCAACTACATGCTTGGCACAGGCAAGATTCCTACAAGTCATGGTAACATCTTGCTTACCCCAGTACCTAAAGACGCTAAGAAACAAAGTAGTGATCTGTCCAATTACTGGCCAATAGCATCCATTCCCCTTTTCGTAAAACTCATGGAGAGTCTGGTGAATAAACAACTTAGTGAATACTTGAACAAATTTAATATTCTACATACCTTGCAATTGGGATTTAGTTCGCTCCATAGTACTGAGACCGTGCTTGTCACTCTCCTATCCAGCTTCAAGAGGGAAATAGTTGAAAGGAAGAGCATTTTACTCCTGCAGTTCGACATGTCCAGTGCCTTTGATATGGTGCACCACGGTACACTTTTGTGGCTCCTTGACTATTTTGGTGCAAGTGGTAACATACTAGCCTGGCTGAGAGGTTTTCTTACATCCAGATCCTACCAAGTCCACGCCAACTCTAATCTATCATCTCGTTAGAAAGCAGACTGCAGGGTGCCACAGGGCTCCCCTCTATCACCTACCCTCTTCAATTTGATGTTGATCCCTCTGGCAATGGCTCTCTCTAAACTGGGACTAAACCCATTTATCTTTGCAGATGATATCACTATCTTCATCCCTTTTGAGAAAGACCTAACTGAAATCACCTGTAGGATCCGGCGAGGCTTTAACACCTTGCTCGATTGGGCTAATTCTTTTCGATTTAAACTCAATGCTGAGAAAACGCACTGTTTGATCCTCTCCTCTCCCTATAACAAACTCAGGCCTCCTACATTAATTACTCCTGAGCTCGTCCTGCCTATCTCGGCATCCCTAAAAATCTTAGGAGTTCTGCTTGACAGATCTTTGACTTTGGAGCAGCATGTGAACTCTACAGTCAAGCAAATGTTCTATTCTCTTTGGAGGCTTAAGCGTGTCAAGCCTTACTTCCCTTGAGATGTATTCCATAATCTAGTCCAGTCCCTGATAATTAGCCGTCTTAATTACTGCAACAGTATCTGTGGGGGATGCCCGAACCTGCTCCTAAAAAACCTGTAAACTGCCCAGAACACAGCAGCTCGACTCATCTTCGGCAAATCGAGATTTGAAAGTTCGAGACCACTACGTGAGAAGCTGCATTGGCTTCCTGTGAAGGACCGCATCGCGTTCAAGATCTGCGCATTGGTGCACAAAATCATCTATGGAGAAGCCCCTTCCTAAATGGACACTCTCATTAACCTGCCGCCCAGGAATTCCCGAAGGTTGGCCTGCTCGTACCTCAATCTCCACTACCCGGTTCTTCGTGGCCTCAAATATAAGACAATTTATGGTTCCTCCTTCCCTTATCTCAGCACTCAACTGTGGAATGGGCTGCTGCGAAAGGTCAAATTCACTCCTGATCACCCGACCTTTAAGAAGCTACTCGAGACCTTCCTTTTTGGCAGAGCGTATGCTGTGAGCCCTTCTGGAGGCACGCCATTTTAACCCGCGACTCTCTCTCTCTATGATAACTTGACACCTCTCCTCTCTTCCTTTTCCTCCTCAGTTACTTCTTTCTCCCTCTTGTGACCTTGTATTTAGTACTATTGTTTGCTTTCTAACTATTGTACGCCACATTGAGCCTGCCCTTGGGTGGGAATACTGTGGGATATAAATGTCATAAATAAAATAAATAACATTTAACAACTTTGAATTACTTTGTGTCATCAGCAAATGTAATTACTTCACTAGTTATTCCCATCCCTATATCATTTATAAATATGCTAAAAAGCTGTCCAGCACAGACCCCCTAGGGAACCCCAATATCTACCCTTCTCCATTGAGAATCCTGACCATTTAATCCTACATAATATCGACTGGCTCACCTTTATCCGCAAGTGTATTCACTCCTGTCTGAATGACTCTACTGGCCACTGCTTACATCTCAGGCAGCAGAGGTAACCTCCGTGGGCTTCCCCTACCTGGCAGTGAGCAGGGAACAAAAGAAGAGATGTGAAACTGAAAGGAATAGAACAGAACAAAAAAAAAGTTACTTTGTGCATAGGTTGCATTTATAAAATACATTTAAAAAAGATCACATAGACTATATTAGCAGCCCAGATTTAATCTGACTATCTCAGCAACTCTGGCTTGAACTTCAGTCCTTGAAAATATAATAAAGCTGATTTTAAGCTATGTCCTTTGCCGAGAGCCTCTGGGTAATGGTATATTCTACATTTTAATAAATGAAATGAAATGAAAGAATTGAAAGACACAATCATTACTCTAATACATATTAGAATGGCTTCAGACAATTTGCTGATCAAAAATACCATTCTTAGTTATAAGGAAATGTGCAGAAAGTGTCACTGTCGCCACATTAAGCTTCCAAAAGGCTGGGGTAAACTGCTCAGTATAGCCTTGGTTAACATGGACTAAGAGCTCCTTTGACAAAGCTATGCTACCAATTAGTTGCAAAAAGGTACCAAAGTGGGGTACATGATTTATTTATACCACAAGACAGAGGAATAGTAACTGCAGAATCCTGCAGAATTTCAGGCTCAGGTATGGACTGATGAAAAAATCACATACCCACTTAGGGCTCAGGCCCAACCAACAGCAGCACACATTTAGCAGTAGCTGGTAGGGATCCAAAGCTCTGCCAGCTGAAGACTTCCGCCTAATGGTAACAAAAATGCTACGATACCGGAACCTGCGCATGCTCAGTTTTCAGCGCATGCCTTCTGCAGACTTCCATGGTGGAAAGAAGCGTTTTCCTGCCAGCTTACATATTTTTTGGGTGGTGGTGGTGGGGAGAACACTTGGTGCCCACCCACGTCTTGCCTAGGCCCACCCAAAATCTGTTGTCTGGCTACACCCCTGCCCCAAACTGGCTGCCCTCAGCTGTCACAGCTTGTCTGAGGAGCACAGCAAAATATGTCATAGGGGAGCCTGATCTATCAAGCTAAAAAGGACCACCACCTAAAACCTGCCTCCTCAAATTTCTGTTTTGCAGGTTTTTTGGAATTCACCAGGACCTGGAGGCACTGAGTCTGCAGTAACCCTAGTAGCGCTTTAGAAATGTTAAGTAGTAATAGTAGTAGTAGTTCAAAATGATTCAGCAGGAGAACAGGCTGCTTATAAGGCAGATAAGGGAGCACCTGGAAGCCCAAGCTAAGTAACAACAACATAGCAGCTCCATAACAGCCATCTCCTGGAGCAATACAGTGTGGTCACAATCCCCATATCCACAACAATGTGATGCAGCCAACACCAAACCATGGAGGAGACATGGAAAGGGCTGCGGTGGGAGGGGGAGGGGGATGGTTATGGGCCAGCACCCCTCTGTGTGCAAAATCAAAGTACCTAGCATGTCACATACAGCTACATTGCACATTGCAGCAGCTATGGTGGTGGAAATAACCAGCAATCGCATAGAGCTGCAGTAGGAATTGAATTCTGTTCTGCCATGTTCTGAAGCCACAGCCCCAACCATTATGCCAAGCCTCACATACACTTGAGAAGGTAGCAATAAAAGAGGACATTACAGAGCAGGGGCATAGCCAGACTTCGGCGGGAGGGGGGTCCAGAACCCGAGGAGAGGGGGCACATTTTAGCCCCCCCCCCCCCCCCCCAGTGCTGCCACTCCTCCCCGTCCCTTTCAACCCCACCTCTCACCACCGCCGTCAGGTACCTTTGCTGGCAGGGGTCCCCAACCCCTACCAGCCGAAGTCCCCTTCAGCGCCGGTCTCTGAGTCCGGCGCTTTCGCTTATCTGGATTCTGTTTCTGTGAGTCCTGATGTCCTGCACGTTCCTACATGCAGGACGTCAGGACTCACAGAAACAGAATCCAGATCAGCAACGCGCCGGAGCAAAGGTACCTGACAGCGACAGTGGCGGGGGAGGGTTGGCGGCAGCGGGGGGGGGGGTCAAATATGGTGGGGGTGAAAGAGGGCCAGGGCTAAATCTGCGGGGGCCCATGCTCCCGTGGCCCCACCTAGCTACGCCCCTGCTACAGAGACCACAGAAGGTATCCAGAGCAGTAGGTGCCATTCAAAAACCAGGCCCCTCAGGCTCCTGAACCCATACAAAATGTACATGCTATTGTGAAGTCCAAAGTGCTATGTCACCCAGGGAAACATTCAGCCAGCATACCTTTCACTATCCAGAGCAGGAGTCATAAAACCTCCAAACAGACAGGTTGCCCCCACTGTAAAGGCAAAGCACCTCTTCAGAGGAATCCACCCCCCTAAAAAAATGTCCCATTGCCAGCCCAAACATTATGTACATGGTGCATAATTGGTGTCATCAGCCATGTGTGTTGGGGGTAGACTCTGTCACCTGTGAGGCAGATAAGGAGCTACAATGGGAGATATGCAGGGTTCGGGACAGTGAGGGATTGGTGGGGGAAAGAAACGCCAAGGGAGGTGTAGTTAATTAGTTCAGGGAAAGACAAACAGAACTGGGCATAGCCTCTGCTTCCATCATATTTTACAAATAGGCTACTCCTCTTTAAAAAAAATATTATCTTAAAGTCTATTTCTGAGCATTTTGTTTTTCCATTTCAGGGAGCTAGGCTCTGGAATATGTTACCCCTTGAAATGAAATATTTATCATCAAATTCTATCTTTAGAAATGTCTTGAAGACTTATTTGTATGAGCACTGATAGTGATGATAAATTATCGATTGTATGGTTAGCAATTGTAATCTTTCTTGACTGTAGAAATCGCTCAGATCTGTAACCACTGTGAATTCCTTTTGGGAGAACTGGAGTTATATAGAACACATAAAAAATAGAATAGAATAGAATCTAAAGCAGGTGTAAATGTCTGTGGCTTCAATCTAGGCATGATTTTCTTCCACTTTGTATCTAGTATTTTAAAAAGATACACAGGGCAAATTTTATAACTGGTCTCCCCTTTTTAGGTAAACCAGTGCTGAATAGGAAACAGTTATTCTACAATACCATCTGTATGTCCAAATTCCACTACAGAAAAATAGCATAAACCAGCATTTATGCACCTAAAGTTAAGCACGCCTACACACACCAGCATAAATGAGCATGCCTAAGCGGACCATGCAATGTGCCTAACTTAACGCATCCTGTAAGTTACATATGTAAATTGTAAACATGCCCAGCTCCTGCCGATGTTCTACCCACATGCATATGTAAAACAACAGCCAAAATGACTCGAGAATAAGCAGACAATGCTTCAGATGCTCTAAAAGTTTATTCTGAAACAAACGAGACTCGCACAGCTGTGTTTCGGCCAACAAGGCCTGCATCAGGAATCTCTTGGATTGTACTGAAATGTCCAGTCGAAATGATGTCTGTAGTCAGTATGGAAAAAAACAACAAAGTGCTCTGTGTGCCAAAACAAGTGAAGGCGTCTGTGAAAGCAATTAATGAGCTTCTAAGCTGCACGTGAAAGCTCGTTTGCAAAAACAAAAAACAAGTTTTCACTTGCAGTTTAGAAGCTCATGTGAACTTGTGACTGCCTTGGCACGCAGTGTGCTTCGTTAATTGCTTTCACAGCACTTAACAAGCAATAATGAGCACTAATTGACAATAATTAGAATTTACACACACAAATTGCTAAGCGTATTCTGTAATGCAGTGTGCCTAAATATTAATGCGTGCAGACAAACATGGCATGGGTATGGGTGGGGAAATGGGCGTTCTAAAATTTATGCACACTGTTATGGCCCTCTGTACCTAAATCTATGTGATGGAATTTCCGTCATGTTTTCATTAGTGTAAATGGAGGCACATAGAATTAGGCACTGGGATATCAACTAAGCATATTCTATATACCGTGCCTAAATCTAGGCACGGTATATAGAAAGGTGGCAGTAAGGGCTCCCACGTTAACCCAGCATTAACCGGGCAGCACAAGCACTGCCCAATTACCATCGGGTACACTCTGGCACTACAAAAATAAATACATGTTTGTAGTGCCGGAAATGATGACACATTAGGGGTGGGAAGAACCACTGGGCTGCTGCGGTAGCTTGGTGGTACTTCCTGTATAGCGAGTGGTAAGCCCGCATTGGGCTTACCGCTGCTTAGTAAAAGGAGCCATTATTTATTTTTGTAGCGCCGGAGTGTACCTGGCGGCAATCGGGCAGTTCCGGAGGCAGTAAGGGCTCCCCCCGAAATGACCACATGGTAAGTGCTTTACTTGCCGCCCGGCCATTTCCTGTAGGAAAATGAGACTTGCAGTAAAAGGGGTCTTCGGCGTGTGTGTAAAACACGCACTGACGCCCGCATCAGCCCCCTTTTGCCGCAGCTTGGTAAAAGGGGCCCTATGTGTTCTACACCATCAATTTAGTGTTATTATTAAACATGGACTGATATACTTCTAGATTAATATGATATAAAATAACTCAAAATCAGAAACACTAATACAAAATTCATGTATTCATTTATAAACATTCCGTTTATTAAAAATTGCATGCACTAATGACTTAAAAAAGGATGCTAAAAGCAAACAAGAAATGCATGATGATAATGAAAATTCAATTTGAATTGAATAAATACAAAGTTTTACTTTTAAAGTGTTATTGTTTCTAACAAATGTTCCTATTTTTCCAGCATGCAAACTCTGCTATTAAGCATGTTAAACGTTTCTGTATGAAGAAGGCTGTCCTAATTGTATCTGGTTTGCTATCTAGTTGTGATCTGAATATTACCACTAACTGGATACCATCACTGTCACTGTTGATTCCTGGATATTCAGTACTGGCTGGTATGTGTCATCTAACTAGTAACCAGACCCAAACCTGCTTAGTTTCTGAGATTAGATGACATGAAGCACATTCAGGGACGTGTGGCCTTAGGCAGTGCTGGCTAATATCTGGACATCGATGCTGAATATCTGGTGGTTCTTAACCCATGGCACAGATGGGTCCTTTTACTAAGGTGAGCTGAAAAATGGCCTGCGCTGGTGTAGGCGCATGTTTTGGACGCACGCAGATCCATTTTTCAGGGTGTCTGTAAAAACTGCCCTTTTCTTTTGGACAAAAATGGACGTACGGCAAAATAAAAAAGTCCACAACACCCCAAGATCATATCATGTGCATGGCCATGTCTGAGAGATGATGGACCTAGCAATGACTCTGACAAAAGGTACCATCTAATATTTTGTATCAGCAATTCTACCAATGGTTTTCTGTCATGTAGGGGACAATTTTATAATTGGTGTCTATAAATAGACACCCAGACAGTGCCTAGAAGGAGCCTATTCTATAAAGGAACATAGATGCCTACTTTCCTTTATAGAATACTAGTGTAACAGTGAAAATACATGTCTATAAGTTAAGCATGAGCATTTATGCCAACCACAGAGCTGGCCTAAGTGTGTGCACCTAAGCGCTGGAGATACATGCATACGATTTTGTAGTTCCTTTCTTTTTCCATGTAGTTTGTACACCGCTTTGACCTGATTGTCAGCTAAAGTGATGTAGTAAATACAAGTAAACTATAAGTTATATTCTGTAAGTTTAATGTAAGCAAATCCCACCCACATTCCACCTATAAAATATGCACTATACAAGATATGCACATATTTATACATAGCACTTAGGAAGAACTTTGGCATCTATGCTCATATGTGCAATGCACATATGCCATTATTCTAATGAATTACATATGCAATTAGCATGTACTCTATAGAATTACTTTGTACATGTCTAAAAAAAAGTGATAAACACCATTCACTTTGAGATTGCCATATGTCCAACTGTTTGCTTCTGCCTCTCAGAGAAAGAGCTCAGGGGCCCTTTTATTAAGCTGCAGTAAAAAGGGCCCTGCATGGTGGGGGCCATTTTTGCCACACGCTGAGGCCCTTTCTCCCACAGCAGGTAAAAAGGCTGCAAAAATACATGGCCATTTGGTAAGATTGCTTTTACCATGTTGCCATGTAGTGGGGAGCATTTACTGCCACCCATTGAGGAGGCGATAAGAGTTCCCGAGCTAACCCGGCGGTAACCGTGTAGCACGCTTCACTGCCTGATTACTGCCAGGTAACCCCTGCACTTGAAAATCAGGTCTGATTTTCTGTAGCATGGGAAATGGTTTGCTCTGGGGCTGGGGTGGCGCTACCCCGGGTTCAGCGTTGGGCCAGTGGTAGCTCCAAATTGACACTCGGTAAGCTCAAGTTGGGCTCTCCGCCACTTAGTAAAAGGGCCCCTCAGACTCTGAAGTGATATACAGCATAAAATGTACTTTAAGAAGTCCTAAGGTCTAGTGCTCATTCTTCTCTTAGGGGTCCTTTTACTAAGATGCACTGAAAAATGGCCTGCACTAGTATAAGCGACTGTTTTGGATGTGCACAGATCCATTTTTATTGCACCTGTAAAAATGCCTTTTTTAAAAATTTGGACCGAAAGTGGATGTGCGGCAAAATGAAAAGTGGTTCGTGTCCATTTTGGGTCTGAGACCTTACTACCACCCATTGACTTAGCAGTAAGGTCTCATGCGTTAACCGGGCGGTAACGGTCTACACACGTAGAATGCCTTTTACCACCCGGTAGCGCTGCGCACCAGAAATAAAAATTATTTTCTGGCACACATAAGGGACACACGTAAAAAATGAAATCACTACCTGGTCCAAGCGGTAGCTGGACGGTAATTCCAAACTGACGCACGTTGCACGCACATAGGCGCCTATGCAGCTTAGTAAAAGGGCCCCTTTTTGTGTTTACTCAATTTAACTTTGTCAACCAGATTGACTACTTGCCTTGGCCCTACTTTCCAAGGGAAAGATTCCGTTTAGCAAAAAATGCCTTCATTTCTTCAGCAATACACTCAGTGAAAAAAAAGTTTTTTTACAACTACTCTTCAGTTAATGGGTATAATGTGGTGCTTTGACAAAAATCATTTAGGGTCAGATGTACTTTGTATTTTGCCTTAGACTCAAGATGGGGGTGAAAAAAACATTTTAGTGCATCTGGTCCTTCTTAAAGTCTAGTTACCAGTGAACCGCAACTGGTTACTAATTGGCTCTTAAAACCTCTTGCAGTCTTATTTTTCACTTCAGCTGCTTTTTCCCTTATTTAAATTCAACAATCTAGAAATCTTAGGATATGGATTATGTTAATTTACTGAGCAGAAGTTACTATGGCAACCTTTAAGAATGTTACAAGCAGTAAGCAGCCAAATCCAACTTTTATCTTCATGTGAAACTATACTTAAAGGTTCAAGGGAATTGTATGGTTTATTCTGTTTGGATATGTCAGAAAATTATGATATTTTGAATTGTGCACCTGAAAATTCTGTTAGTGTTAGAAACAAATTATTTATGACCTCCTTATACCTATATGCAACTAATTGGAGGTTTTGGCCAATAAGTTGGTGCATGTGGATTCATCAGAGGGTTGAGTGTTCTCTAAAAACACTTTCCCAGGCAAACTGTTTCTCTAAAAATTACCCTCAACTCCCAAATTCAAAATTAAATTTAGGACTGGCAGTTTCTATAATGATGTCAGCCTCAGACCATTTTAAAAGACATTAAACTTCTTTTTAAAATTGTTCTTTACACAACTCTCTTTTGGAGGTAACTGAGAAAAACTCCATATTTGCCGGAATGATGCAAATAGCAAAAGAAGCAAGTAGCACATTTTTCTTTCATGTTGTTTCCTGTGGTGTTTCAGGAAATTTTCATTTGTCCATTTTGTCATTGTAGCAAAGTCATTGAGTGCATGTTCTTTTGAAAGCGTGCACCCTATTTACAAAGAGGCTGCATTCTTTTGGAAAGAGTGTGCACTTTTACCAATAGTGTATGTACGCACTCACTATTCATGCATGTGCAGTGGTTCATGCATGTGCGATGCTATGTGCAGTGGTTTTAATGGGTGCATTACTGGGAAAAGAGTGCATACTCTTTTGAAAAAGTGTGCCCTCTTTGCCAACAGCATGCGCTCTTTTGAAAGAGTGCACACTGTTAAGAGCAAATGAAACAACTCAAAATGTGTGTTTTCTGCTTGCTCTTGGTGCTTCTTTTTGTTTTCTGGACTTCACTTTGTACTTTGGACCGTCTCTGTGCTTGTTTGTTGTTTGTTAACGACATGCAACCACATAGGATAAGCTGTTGACATTTTCCATGTTGTTGCAAATGACAGCCCATTCCTACTCTTCAATTCAGTGCTTATAACTTTATGTTAAGAGGGAATATTATTGTCAAATAAGAGTAATGGGTCATGATAACAATGCAAAGGATTTAATGGATAGCGCTGCGTATGTCTAGTAGTGCTATAGAAACAATAAGTAGTAGTAGTATATTTCTGATCCTATTCTGCAGGCAGTGGATTGGTCACCTGTGGGCTGCTGGTGTCACTGGTGGAAACACCCCTTTCCATCATAAAATGCTGCCCTACCACAGAATGCGTGGGTGCGTGCCAAAAGGGGTGTGCACCCTTTTGGAGCAACTGAGGAGTCTGGAGCGTTTCACGCTATTCTGCTTCAATGGGGAAACATCAAGATGGTAAGAGTAGGGCTCCAGAGGTGACAGCTGTGAAGGGGCCCATGGATTTGCATCTTTTACTATTTAAGATGGCAGTGTTACCTCCAAATGTGAGTGTTCGCTCCTCACCGAACACTTCCCTATCCCCTGGAGAACTAACCTTGCCCCTGCAACCTGTTTTCGGTGAAGAATCAGTATGAGCTCTCAGTTCTGAAGGCGTGGTTCCTGTGAAGGACCTTACTCTGGAGAGTAATACTGCTCTTGATTCTTCTGTGACTGTTGAGACAGGATCAACTTCTGAAAAGGTACTCTAGTGTTCTGTTTACATATAATTCTTTAAGTATATCTCCTGTGACCGATGAAATATATTTTAAAGATGTCTATGAGGCTATTGCCAATATGGACAGGAATTTAAAAGACAATCTTTCTTTATATTGTAAGTTTACCGAGGACACTTTAGTAAACTTAAATGAACAGGACTCTAAGGGCTCTGTTTACTAAGACACATTAGAATTTTTAACATGTGCAGTTAACACACATTAAACACTAACATGCCAATAAATTCCTATGGCCACATTAGCATTTAACGCGTGTTAATCATTAATGTGTGTTAAAAACGCTGACGCGCCTACAGCACACCAGCATATCAAAAGGACTACATTAATGAAATGCTGCTTAAGGCATTTAAAATGCAGAACTCCAATGACGGGGAAAGTGAAGCTGCACTGCAAGATGGAAACTGTAAATAGATTACTAGTGGATAGAAAAAGAAGTAGTAACTCAGAGCCTGCGATGTTCTTTGCCCTCTGATCTTCTCTGTTTTGCCCAGTCCTCAATGAAGTTTCCTTTACTTTTCTGCCTTCTGTTTTTACATTATAAACCACTTTGATGTTTCTATCTGAAAGGCATTATACCTAGCTGAATAAATATAAACACACATAAAGCCAGTGGTACTGATATCCCAGGAAGATAAGGAACTGAAACCCATAAACACCAAAGGTGCAGGATCAGCAATCTCTGAGCATAGGAAGCCAAAGTCAGTGGTCACAGGAATCAAATTTTCAAAATGATTGGGGATGCTAAAACCAATGGAAATTACCTCTCCCCGCTGATGCAGCAATGGGGGGGGGGGGGCAGGTGGGAACATGCTCACCCATTTTGGACTCAGACCCAACCAGCAGCACAGCAGTGATGTGGCTGGCAGGGTTCCCCAAGACCCGGCAACTGAAGACTCCAGGTATTTCTCCCCCCAGGCAATCAGAGGGTCAATTAACTCCAGTGTCCCAACCCAGTGATACCTTTAAATATTTTAGTTCTTCACCAGCAGAGAGCAGCAACACATTCCCCCTGCTCATGCTGGCCAGAGGCTTCCCTCTTGACAGAATTTCCTGCTTACAAGACCATTGCATTCTGATTTCCAGATCATTTATAAATATGCTAAATAGCACCAGTCCCAGTACAGATCCCTGTGGCACTCCACTATTCACCCTCCTACCCTTTGTTTTCTATCCAGTAATCAATTCCTAATCAACAGCAGAACACTGCCTCCTATCCCATGTCTTTTTTAATTTTCTCATGAGTCTCTCATGAGGAACTTTGTCAAAAGCATTCTGAAAATCTAGATACACTACATAAACCAGTTCATCGACATATTTGGTCTTTCCCAGTATGGCAATACTTAAGTACTTATCATAGACCATTATTAAATGGACTTGGGGAAAATTCACTATTTCTGGGATAAGCAGTATAAAATGTTTTGTACGTTTTGGGATTTTGCCAGGTATTTGTGATCTGGATTGGTCACTGTTGGAAACAGGATGCTGGGCTTGATGGACCTTTGGTCTTTCCCAGTATGGCAATACTTATGTACTTATCATTCACCTCTTCAAAGAAATGAAGCAAAATGGTGGTGAGACTTCCCCTGGCTGAATCCATGCTGACTCTGTCTCATTAAACCATGTTTGTCTGTGTGTTCCTTAATTTTATCCTTTATAATAATTTTGACAATTTTGCCCGGCATTGAAGTCAGGCTTTTAATTTCCCAGATCACCCCTGGAACCGTTCTTCAAAAATCATACTTTGGATGATTTTAACAACAGATTACAGATCATTAACAGCAGATCAGCAATTTCAGGTTTGAATTCTTTCAGTACCCTGGGGTGCATACCACCCGGTCCAGGTGATTTACTACTCTTTAATTTGTTAATTTGACTCATTATGTCTTCAGGTTTATTGAGATTTATTTCAGTTCCTCCACATTGCCACCCTTGAAAACTATTTCTGGTACAGGCAGATCTCTTACATCTTCTTCCATAAAGACCGAAGCAAAGAATTTATTCATTCTCTCCTCTATGGCCTCGTCTGATGGATATGAGATCTCCACCTCTTGTAGCTTAATGTATGTTTTTAGAATATGAATCAATTTCTTTTTGACCTTGAGAGTTGTCTGAGAAAAGCTGGGCATTTTCAGACTTGATTTGATTGTAAACTGATGTTACCTGTGTCCTGATCTTAATATCTACCTGATAAACTGCTGACTTTACCTCCTTCTATTCTATCCTTTACAAAAAAAGAAAAAAGGTTTGTCTTTTCGCTTGCAGAGGGTCTAACTCTATAGTCCCACCCAACCACTCCTAGGTGAACTTCCTTTATATAGGACCCCTTTATATAGGACAATCAAGGGACAAGTTTCTTCATTACACCATAACTGGGCAATCCTACTCCTTGTTATCCCATATCACAGTTCACATTTGGGAATCATATCAATATCACCTTCATTAAGTGCAATGCATGTCCTGCTTTAATCCTAAGGCAAACTATCTTGAACCTTAGAGCTTGTCCCATCTGTCTCCAAATATCTGCTTTGAAAGATGAGATCAACAAACTAAAGAAAGAATTAGCTACAATTAAAGAAGCATCCAGGATTACTCAATTCCCAGCCAATTTGCCACCACCACAGCCACAGAGATTGAAACAGTGAATAGATGGGTCACAGTAGGCTCTGGTAGACCAGAGCCAGTCTTAGCAATTGCGGGGCCCTGTGCAGACCAGTTTGGTGGCGGCCCCTATCCTACCTTGCCCCACCTCCACCTAGCCCCGCCCCTTGTTGACAAGATTTTAAACATTTTTTTTATTTCAAATAAAGACAAATCAAGCACAACTTGTACAGAAAAGATAATTGCTTATATGTACAATGCTATCAAAGGAAACCTTTGGGTTTAAAAAGTAAAACCATGTGCATGTAAGGACTGGATAAATGAATTAAAACAAATCCCCTTTGTACGTAATACTTGGTAGCAATAATGAAACAGTGATTGAACATTCACATAGCAAGCAGCCTGAGCCAAGTGTGCCTGGTTCTTTTCCACTGAACATAATTAACTTTGTATGAACTTGGTTTACTAATAGTGTGCTGAACTGGACAATGTTGGCACATTTAGACTGCCTCTGGACAGTTCTGCATGAAGGAAACCCTTCACTCATTAATCAATACCTTCTCTGTGAAATAGTAATAATAAAAAAGGCAAATGCATTTTTATAATATACCACTGCATTCCACAAAGCAAAAGGAGCAGGTTCCCACATGCCATCTCTTTTTCTTTTGTGTCCAGGTTTCAATCTAGTTCATGTTTAATGTGGGCTAAAATGCCATAAGTAAATAGACAGAAACTCTGAATGTTGAGCAGCTGATTCTAATAGCATGATGTCTGTTTAGTGGCACACAGGTGCTTTGAAAATGAGTGCCATAGTCAAGATTTCTGTCCTAATCTCCACAGTATTAGAAGGTCAGATCTGGAAATATATTGATCTTGTAACCATGAGAAAACTTATTGATTTTTAAATCATAAAGAGAAAACTTAATCTCCATCAACAAAACACAAGAAAGTTGCTACTAACATAGCTCTATTATTAGTTTCTTCAACCAAAGTCTCTAATAAAGCAGTTAAATTAAAATCTCTCACAGGGATTAACTCATCAAACTCACCAGACTGACCTTGTGTTCTTTTGATTGAGGCAGAAGCATAATAAGTTTTAGAGAGCACAGGCAATTTCTCCATAGACATATGACAAACTCAGATCAAATAAGACTAAAATCTCAACTGCAGAAATCATTCTATTTAAAGGAAAATTGAAAAAAACACAAATTAAAGTAGCAACAATTATTCTCAATCAATTCTAATTTGGAATTAAAAAGAATATTATCCTTCCTTAAAGCTTGATTTGTTCCCTCCAATAGAATAATCCAATATCATGAAAACAAATGCTCTTAGCATTGGTTCTAATCTTATCTTATTTTATCTCTTGTTTATAAACTGCTTAATCCAAACAAATGGTCCTAAGAAGTTTACACAGTTGACAGCAAAAAAATACAATATTACATCTTTACAAAGAATCAATAAAAAACAAAATATTTCAAATAATAATTAAACAAAGAAGCAAACCATAGTAAAAATAACAAAAACTACAAAACATAGGATATTTCAAAAAAAGTATGTCTTCAGCTTTTTCCTAAAGGAATAATAAGTTCCAAGGGTAAATCATTCCAAATAGAAACAGAACCAACAGAAACAGATGACTTCCAATGCCTACTATATTTCAACCCAATAGAGGGAAGAAAAAATGATATGCATCTGTTTCTGGAACAACGTACATTTTCCTTAAAAGAATAATGCATCAGTTGAACAAAACACAGAACCTTAAATGATACTCTGGCTTGTAGAGGAAGCCAATGACATGATTGCAGCAGAAGGGATACACTATCATATCTAGTATGATAAAATATCAACTTTACAGAAGTAGTGTGAAGTATTTGTAATGTAATCAACTACACATTGAATGAGGTGAGAACCTGAAATTATAACTATCCAAAAACTAAATACAGTTCTCTAAAAAGTAGTAGAAGCAATACAAAGTCACAAATAACTGGGTCAGTAAGGAAGAAACCTCAAAGAGCTTCTGGGGGTAAAACCCATTGGAAGCTATAGTGCCAAAATATGGCTAAACATTCATCATTGGCATAAAAACCTTCCTGCCCAAATATACGTGGAGGGGCATTTTCAAAAGGTTGTCCAAGTCTGAATTTGGACGTCCTCACGAAGTCGTCCAAAATCAGGTAGGTATAATCGAAAAAATAGTATGGACGTCCTTAGACATTCCAAAATCGCAACGCAAAATGTCCATATCAGGGACGCCTAAAGTGTAGTAAAAAAGGACGTGTTTCTCGCGGAACTGTAGAAGGACGTCCATCTTACAGAACTGCCGTCCTTCGGTATCAAGTCAGTAACTTAATTTTTTTTTCTTATTTAAAGTGGAGAAATGACCTCAGTAGTCACCGTGTGGTAGCAGTGTGACAATGTGGTGTCAATCAATTTTGGGGTTCAAATATCTGTGCACTTCTTCCGGTTGGTGCTTTCACTTCCGGTGCCATAAGAACAATGGACGTCATTGTATAAGGTTTGTGCCGGTGGCCCTCTCTCTTTATATTATCATTATTTTTTGCTTACACTACAAATGTTAAAGTAATTTTTGTAGTATTACCTTGGTTTTTAGGCATTGTGATTTGCCATCAGTTACTTGGACCCCTGAGGAAGCTAATCGCAGAGTGAAACGGTGAGCCCCGTTGGGCAAAATTGCAAAAGCTAAGTAACATTATCAGTTTAAGCAACTGCCTAATATCATGCTTTAGATGACTCTTTATGGGATTCATTTAACCCCACGTAGATCCCTTATTCACACAGAAGTGGAGTGTTTAGACCGGTGATAATAACAGAGTCAATACAATGCTGGCATTGAGTGCTACTGTCACACTGCTGCCACGCGGTGACTACTGAGGTCGTTTCTCCACTTTAAATAAGAAAAAAAGTGAAGTTACTGACTTGATACCATGTATTTCTAAGAAGACTGTGTAAGTTAAGCACATTTTAGCTCATTGTTAGTATTATAACTCTTGTTTGGCTCGCTGAAATTCTGTCTAGTGTTATCTGTTACTAAGTCTGAATATCAACATAGATAGTTTACTTCCATCCACCCAAAATAAAGTGGATATTCAATGTCGGTCACCGCAAACGGCCCAGTATTGAATATTTGGGTTTAGCGTTGACCACAGGAGTTAGCCAGGCTATCTCCCACAGTCTGAATATCAGCCCCAAGGGGTTTAGATAGAGATACATTAAGTACTAAAATGATCAGACCAGGGAACTGAATACCAGGTAATAGAGGTAACTAAATCCTGAGCAAATAAGCAACTAAATCCAAACAACGGCCCTTAGAGTGAGTTGGCTAAGCATTTGGTAAAACAAATCAACAAAAAAAATAAGCAAAATCTCTAGCATCTTTATCTAAAACATTCTCTCTGTGTAGAATAAGATCCCCAATAATAATATTCTAGTAAATTTAGAGGAATAAAGAAGAACAGTTTCAAAAAAGAGCTCTTGAACTTTAGACCAATAACCAAGTGGATGATAGAAAAAAAAATAATCCCTAATGGGCCCAATCTAGGAGCTATCTCATCTGACAACTGACAATTCTAAGCTCCTACCTCTCATATCAAATCTGTTACCATATAGTGCACAATAACCTGGAGGGGTTAGATAAGATAACACACAACTATTTTCTTCATAAACCCAGGTTTCAGCTATAAAAACCATACCCGGGTTATTGTCCTGAATTAAATCATAAAGTAATATAGCTTTGTTGTTTTTAGAGCTAGCATTAGAAAACAAAGCTGACATAGGAGTAACATCAACATTATTAGTACATCCTAAGTCCTTATGAAGAGCTATCAAATATCTGACTGGCTTAGTGTTAGATTTAAAATAATCTAACTTTTTCAATGGTCTATGACCTATATTTGTATCTATAACACAGACTGAAAAGAAAAACATGAACCAAACATCTTTCAGAAAATGTTATAAACTTTTTAGGGACCCTTTTACTAAGCCATGTGGGTGCCAACGCACACCCAATGCATGCCAGTTCGGAGCTACCACCTGGTTACCGCATGGCCCAGGTGATAATTTCATTTTATAAGCTTGCCCATTACGTGCACCGGAATTTTTCTGGCGCACGGCACTAACAGGGCAAAAATCAGCATTGTATATGCACTGATGATTACCGCCCAGTTAATGCATAAGACCTTACCGCTAAGTCAATGGGTGGCAAGGCCCAAAATGGATGTGAGCCAATTTTCATTTTGCCGCACGTTCATTTTCGGCCCCCCAAAAAAGGGCCTTATTTTGCAGGTGCACTGAAAAATGAACCTGCACACATCCAATACACGCATCTACACCAGCACAGGCCACTTTTCGGCGCACCTTAGTAAAAGGATCCAGTGGAGGGGCATAATTGAACGAAAACGTCTATCTCCATGGACGTTTATCTCCGAGCCCTTCACGGACCGAACCGTATTTTTGAAAAAAATAGACG
The DNA here is from genome assembly GCF_901765095.1 of Microcaecilia unicolor. NCBI lineage: Eukaryota > Metazoa > Chordata > Amphibia > Gymnophiona > Siphonopidae > Microcaecilia > Microcaecilia unicolor. Next base: position 564,338,357 of record NC_044031.1, on the reverse strand, counting down.
TCCATGTTTTATTCGACAATTTGTGAGCTGGGCGTTTTTGTTTTTCAGTGATAATGGAAAATGAAAGTGCCCAGCTCAAAAACGAATAAATCCAAGGCATTTGTTCGTGGGAGGGGCCAGGATTCGTAGTGCACTGGTCCCCCTCACATGCCAGGACACCAACTGGGCACAATAGGGGGCACTTTTACAAAAAAAAAAAAAAAAGGTAAAAGAGCTCCCAGGTGCATAGCACCCTTCCCTTGTGTGTTGAGCCCCCCAAATCCCCCTCAAAACCCACTGCCCACAAGTCTACACCATTATTGTAGCCCTAAGGGGTGAAGGGGGGCACCTACATGTGGGTACAGTGGGTTTGGGGGTTTGGACGACTAATAAGCATTAAGCAGCACAATTGTAACAGGTAGGGGGGGGATGGGCCTGGGTCCACCTGCCTGAAGTCCACTGCACCCCCTAACAATTGCTCTAGGGACCTGCATACTGCTGCCAGGGAGGTGGGTATGACATTTGAGGGTGAAAATAAAAAGTTGTGAAACATCATGTTTTGTAGTGGGAGGGAGTTAGTGACCACTGGGGGAGTCAGGGGAGGTCATCCCCGATTCCCTCTGGGAGTACTCTGGTCATTTAGGGCACTTTTTGGGGCCTTATTCATGAAAAAACAGGGTCCAGGAAAAGTGCCCTAAATTCTAGGTACAAACGCATACTTTTTTTCCATTATCGGCGAAAGGCGCCCATCTCTGTTCGGGTGATAACCACGCCCCAGTCCCGCCTTCACCACGCCTCCGACACGCCCCCATCAACTTTGTACGCTTCCGCAATGGAGTGCAGTTGAAAACGTCCAAAATCGCCTTTCCATTATACCGATTTATTCGTTTTTGTGAGATAAACGTCTATCTCTCGATTTGGGTCGAAATCTAGGCGTTTTTCTCTTTCAATTATAAGGTGGTTAGTCTTAGGCCTCTGATAAGAAATAACAACAGGGATCTGGCCATTTACTTGTAGCTTAAAACCTTGGTCCATAAATGAGATTAAAACAACTAAATAAAACCAACAATAACCAAACGTTCCGCATGATGACACAGAAGGATACAATAACAAGTAAAGAATTAAAATAAAGCAATATTGGATAAAGAAACTCCATGCGTCTTATTAAATAGCTTTATATCTTCTATAATAAATCTAAAACCTCCTGCGCATGTTGCTGTGTAAAGGAGAACTCTAAAGAGCACGCCTTTCGCTTGCACCTTAGGCTGTACACTGAGCGGCAACACACTGCTGGCCGCTCCATTAATAACCAGCTATATCACGCGACATAGTTAGGCGAAGATTTTCAGTGCCAAACTGGCCATGTTGAGTGGTCAAAATAGGCCAAGCAAATAGCAGTCCTATCTTTGACGCTAAAAAGTTAACTGGTTAGCGCTGAATATCAGCATAGCTGGTTAACTTTTTAGTTGCCAAAATAAACCTGGATATTCAATGCTAGTCGCCAGAAATGGCCCGATGTTGAATATCCTGGTTTATCACTGGTGGCAGACAGCAAATGCGCTACCCACCGATGTCTGAATATCAGAACACTACTATCTTTTCCCACCCTTCGGAATCCCTTTCCCAGTTTCCACCCAGGGCTCCTAGATGAATTTCTCTCCTTAAATAGAATTTCCTTACCTTTAGGATATAAAAGATGCAGGGAGAGGGAAGACCAGGCTTACCTGGAGGCATTGGGACATTGGAGGCATGATGTCTGACATCTTCAAGGTTTGACTCCTCCCATTAAAGCTCCATGTGCCTTGAGGGAAGATTGTGGAAGACTGTGCTTATCTGGAGAGTGTGGCAACACCTGTTTGGACAGAGGCATTTACTGATGGAAGATCTGTTTCCTTATTAATCAAGTATTTTATTCACATTCATTGTTGGTTTAATCATGACTTGATAATGAGTTTGAAGGTTGGGTAACTGGATGGCCCATTCAGGTCTTTATCTGCTATCATTTACTACCCACTGCAGAGCAGAAGAGTCTACCTGCCCTCTGGGAATTTTGCAACACAGCTATTCCCTTTCCTTTTAGATGGCATCTGGATGGATGACCTATACTTCTACACAGCCTTGCCAGAGGGTGCTAGAGATCTGTGTGACCCCTGCATATTATGAATCTGTGAACTCAGATTAATAGCAAGGTGAATCCAGTTATATAAGGATAAAAGAAGCATTCTTTATTGACAGAATACTGGCAATAAATTAGGCAGATTCCCCAACAGAACTATCAAAGAGGTCTATGCTGGTTCTAAAATTGGTTACAGGAGCATTTCTTTATATACAATAGCTTTATCACAATCATCTAATAGAAAAATATAAACATCATTTTCTATATACTGAAAACCTTCACTCATCTCGTTAACTTTTCACCCTCGAATTTCAACCAGGCAATTTCATACCGTATATAGCAGCCTTTTCCCTCTCATCTGTTCTTGTCTGGTTTCATTATGGTTTTAGAATCCTCTTTGGCCCTTGTCAGAACATCTGAATTCTATCTGATAAGCACAGATAACAAGGGCTAACAGCATTTAAGAGACAGAAAAACAACTTGCTCAGCATATCTCTTATTTCTGCCCTACATACTTCTGCCTTATGTATTATATATAGTTTCTTAAATTTATATTCACAAAAAGTTCACCATAGCCTCCCATCCACTTTCTTCCCCGACTGTGTTTCCCTGTCAATAATTAGGTATACTACAGTAACTCCATACAGTATGCATCCTACATTTTCCCCCACCACTCAGTGGCATAGCCAGACTTGACATTTTGGGTGGGTCCAGAGTTAACTTGAGTGGGCACTATGTATATGGTGTGAATAGTGTTTTTTGGAATACTACTAAACAATGCCTTAAGAGTTCACTTGATGATGGATTTCTAAGTAAAGAGCCAGCCCAATAACTGTCCTGTATCAACATAAACCACCTGCATATTTATTGGAAACACAGACATTTTTACATATAGCTATATTATACCATAACTTAAACTTGCCCAGATCTGTCTACTATAAGGCAAACATCTCAACATACATCACAGTATCCTGATAAATAATAACAAGCAAATGGCACATATCATTCAAACTCTTCTTTGTAACAAATGCAAATGCCCGATTAAGCATGCAAATAGCTTTGAAGTCTCTTTCTTTTCTCTGGTTCTACTCTCCCTTCTGAGACTGACATTCCCTTTTGAAAAGCCAGATTCATATAGATCCTCACATGAACTACATGCACACAGAATCTCTCACCTTGGTCACATAGAGAACACAGACCACCCATTACCAATTGCAGAATAAAGGACCACAAATGAGAAGTCACAGAAATGTCAAGTTACGCAGTTCTAGGCTGGAGATTTTGGGACAATCCTGGTTTAGAATTTATAACCTAAAGTAGAGTGGGATTTGCAGTGCTTGACCCTGCCCATTGAAATCAGTGCCGTAAGTCCCATAATGCTGCACCAAGATGGGATGGTCAGAAATCTAGGACTGTCCCAAAATTTCCAGACTAGAACTGGGTAACCTGCAATCTCTGAAATCGTTCTGTAGCACATCATAGCCCTGTACTTCCCTACCTCCCATCTCCCATAGTCTGGCATCAGTCTTGCCCTTTCCTGGCCCTCCCAACCCCCCACCCACAACCCCTGAATATAACAAAACATTTTTTTAACCTTGGTATTACAGAGCCCACACCCTCCCAACCAACTACTCAGTCCCGATTCTCTGGTGCTTCTGCGCATGCACAAGGAAAAATCACACATGCATAGAACAGACCCCTGCAGGCCCAACACAGTCTGCTCTTCACACTCCTAGCCAACGCCCAAACAACCGGTCCTATTGGCCAACACGCCAATGCAGCCCAATGCTGCCTGATGTTCCCACACAGATCCTGCTGAGAGTTAGACTTCACTCGTTGCTGCACCCTTCACCCGCAACTGGGACAGCCTCTCCTGCATCAGCCCGTATGTAGACTCAGAACCCAGGCCAGGTATTAAAAAAAAAAGAACAAAATATTTTAACCCATAGGGTTACATAAATAAGACAAAGAATACTGCAATACCTCTGTATCACTCCATGGTGCAACCTCACCTTGTACGTATTGTGTTCAATTCTGATCACCGTATCTCAAAAAAGATATAGTGAAATTAGAAAAGGTTCAAAGACAGCAGCAAAATGATAAAAGAGATGGAACCCCTCTAGCATGAGGAAACGCTATAGAGGTTAGGGCTCTTCACTTGGAAAAGAGACAGCTGAGGGGTGATATTATTGAGGTCTACAAAATCCTGAGTGGTGTAGAATAGGTATAAATGAATCGATTTTTTTATACTTTCAAAAAATACAAAGACTAGGAGACACTCAATGAAGTTACATGGAAATACTTTTAAAACAAGTAGGAAATATTTTTTCATTCAACCAAATAGTTAAGCTCTGGAACTCGTTGCCAAAGGTTGTGGTAACAGCAATTAGTATATCTGGCTTTAAAAAGTTTGGAAAAGTTCCTGGAGGAAACGTCTATAGTCTGCTAGTGAGACAGACATGGGGAAGCCACGGCTTACTCTGGGATTGGTAGCATGGAATGTTGCTACTTTGGGTTTCTGCCAGGTACTTGTGACCTGAAATGCTCACTGTTGGAAACAGGATACTGGGCTAGATGAACCATTGGTGTGACCCAGTATGGCTATTCTTATTTATTTATTTATTTATTTATTTCATTTGTATCCCACATTTTCCCACCATATGGCAGGTTCAATGTGGCTTACATATTGCAAAAGGGTAGTTACAAAATTTAGATTTTTAGAAGTCTAGTACATAATACAGAAGTACAATAAACAATAGGTTGATATATTAGCATATTGTGAGAGAGGTTAATATTATTGTTTTCCATTTCTGAACTTTTCGTGATGTATGGTGGTTTGGGATTAGGCAGATCCAGGGTGGAAGACTTCTTGAAAAGATGTGTTTTCAGGTTTTTTTCTGAATTGTAGGTAGTTTTCTGTGAGTTTCAGGTCTTTGAGTAGTGAATTCCAAAGCTGTGTGCCTATAAAGGAGAGGCTGGTGGCATGTGAAGATTTGTATTTTATACCTTTGCAATTGGGGTAGTGAAGGGTTAGGTAGGTTCTTGCTGTTCTCATCACATTTCTTAATGGTAGATCGATAAGTTCCATCATGTAATCTGGTGCGAGTCCGTAGATCATTCTGTGGACTATTGTGCATATTTTGAATGTTATGCGAGCTAACGGAATTATCCAAACTATGAATAGTTCAAAAACAATAGACAAATATGGTATTATGGCAGTAGAGGAGCATTCATATTATAAAATAGCCACATCAACAGCCTTGCAGTTTGGAGCAGTACCCTGATGGTTGGAACATTGGGCTGGGACCCCCAGAAACCCTGATTCAAATCCCCCTACAGATCTTTGTGATTTTTTTTCTTTTTGTATGTGAGTCTTCCAGAGACAGAAAAACATCTGCTGTACCTGAATGTACACCACTTCAATAGTCTTTGTGCTTGTAGGTGGTATATAAAAAAAATTAATTTACAAAAAAAGATTACTACCATGAGCACCCACAGTTCATGAAGCTGTTACAGAGGCCAGTATCTCTTTATAGTTTCATATTGGAAAAAGGGCAGCAACCACTAGAGAATTAAGGAGGTGACTTCCTTTAATCCCTCCAATGGACATCTTGACAATTAGAGCACTTATCTGTAACCTAGACATGCCATGTACCAGGTCTAAAAAACAATGTCCCATCATTTTTTGATATAGACATCCTTTCCCCTGAAGTTAGAGTTGGATGTCCATACTTTGGCCCTTCCCTACCTCCACTCAAATCATGTCCAGACCATGCCCCCTTGCCATAAGGACCTACTACAGTTTTTAGGCATCCATATCCTGGCTTTATTTTTATCTTTATTAAAAAGTTCTATACCACTTATATAGGTAACAAATACTTGTTCAAAGCAGTTTATAAAAATTATACATTCATAATGAAAAATGTTCCTTATACATAAACAATTACATCATTACATCCAACTCCCTATCATAAAATCATTCAACCCTGACAAACCAGGTTTTTAGCTTCTTTTTGAATTGTTGTACATTAGTTTCCATCCTGAGATTTTTTGGGAGAGCATTCCACAGGGCAGGTGCCATAATGGAGAACATCCTTACTCTTAAAAATGCTTCTTTTATTTCTTTTTCAATAGGAATGTCTAACAGGAGATCTTGACTAGATACCATATTCCTGCCTGGAATATCTATTTTCAACCTATTGTGTATATATCCTGAACTTGCATTTTTCACGGCTTTAAAAGTCAACAACAAAATTTTAAATTTAACTATTGATAAAACTGGGAGCCAATGAAGTTTTCTCAGAAAAGGAGACACAGTCTTATGTCTCTGGCTGCCAAATAACGTTTGAGCTGCTGCATTCTGGGATTGGGATTCGGACGTCCATGCAATATGAATATTTAAATGACATTTTTCAGATGTCCAAAACCAGAATACAGCTTCTAAAATATGGGACAAAGAACACTGTAAATTACACGCATATCTACTGCACTAAGGGCCCCTTTTATCAAGCTGCAGTAAAAGGGACATTGCGATAGTATCAGTGCGTGGATTTGACGCACACTGAGGCCCCTTTTACTGTAGTGGGCAAAAAGGCCAAAAAATGAAATGATCAGGCGGTAAAGAAAACACTTGCCATGCGGCCATTTCCAGGGGGTCCCTTACCGCCACTCATTGAGGTGGTGGTAAGGACTCCAGCACTAACCCAGCAGCAATTGGGCACCACTAGGTAATCCTCATTGGTAAAAATCAGAGCTAATTTCTGGGATGTGCCGGAAATGCTGCGCATGCTGGAAGTGTCACTAAAGCCAGCGCCCGCATAAGGTCGGCAGTAGTGTTGAATTGCCGTGCGGCAAACCTTTAGTAAAAGGGTCCTTAAGTCATGATTATTTACACCAGCTGCACTTATGTTCCTTTATAGAATAGGCTCCTATCAGATGCCCTTTAGGTGCCTAAAGATAGGCTCTTTGTTACATCATTATCTTCCATTCTGAGAAAGATAGTTCAGCAGTCCAGGTTGATCTAATCTAATATGGACATTTCTCTTCCACTTAAAAGATCAAGCGGCTGAAGGTGGATTACAAATATAAATGGAAATGGAAAAATCCCATTTGATTACAAAACATTAGAATACAAACAAGATATGCTGATATCTAATATAATAATTTGCTCCTCCAACATTCCAATGTGTCTCACTGGGATCGTAACCACCTGCTGACATCACTCCTCCAACGTTCTCCGTCCCCCCTCCCTCCCAGTTGCATGGAACCCTGGAACTGGGAGGGAGGGATGGAGGGACAGAGGGAGGGGGGACCCTGGAAATGGGAGGGAGGGAGGGAGGGAGGGGGACACTGGAACTCGGAGGGGGGAGGGAGGGGGGCCTGGAACTCGGAGGGAGGTGGAGGGGGCAGGGGAGAGATGCTGCATATGGATGAATTCAGGGGAGAAAGCATAATGCAGGGGAGGGAGGGCCCCTGGAACTCGGAGGGAGGGAGGAGGGCATGACCCTGGAACTCAAAGGGAGGGAGGGAGGGGGGACGACCCTGGAACTCAGAGGGAGGGAGGGGGGGACGACCCTGGAACTCAGAGGGAGGGAGGGGGGGACAACCCTGGAACTCAGAGGGAGGGAGGGAGGAGGGACGACCCTGGAACTCAGAGGGAGGGAGGGAGGAGGGACGACCCTGAAACTCAGAGGGAGGGAGAGAGGGGATGACGACCCTGGAACTCAGAGGGGAGGAAGGGAGAGAGGGAGGGGGGACGACCCTGGAACTCAGAGGGAGGGAGGGGGATGACACTCTCATGCTCACACACACTCTCGCTCTCACAGACACACTCGCACACAGTCTCACTCTCTCTCTGTCACACACACACACTCGCACATTCACTCTCTCTCTCTCTCACACAGTCAATCTCACACACACTCTCTCAAACATACACACTGCGAGGAAAACCTTGCTAGCGCCCGTTTCATTTGTGTCAGAAACGGGCCTTTTTTACTAGTTTAGATATATCAAGGGCAAGGGCAGAAACTTACAAGCCAATGCCAAATGCCCTGATACCCTGCCTCACTGACATCATTTAGCATTACCAACAGGGCCCCTATAAATGCTAAAGCACTGGACAACTGCCGGGTTGTTCCTTCCTAAAATTAGCCTTTTCAGTGGTAGATCTTTTATGAAGAAATTGAGATTGTTCAAGGAGGTGATGAGAAAGTAAATAAGGGTTATGATAATGTGTTCAGAAAGGAAAGAGTAGATTATGACAATGAAATCGAGAAAGAAGTAACATATCTTAACAAACCTTTGGATATGAGCAGAAAATGAGAGAGAGATAGGAGTCAGAGGTTGTGAGTCAGTGGTACAGGGAAGATGGCAGTGGAATGCAATGGAAAAAGTTATATTGTACAAATGGTCCTTCCTGAAATTCTAATCATTTCTTTGAAAGGTTCTCTATCTTTCCTTGTAATTTAATATAGTTTTCATATTTGAATTCTGTATTGTTCTGACAATTAATAAGGACAAAATGGATACTCACTGGAACTGAACTAACACTGTCATCACACCAGTTCTTTCTCATACTACTTTTCCCTTAATTGATTCTACCCTTGCTATTTATACTCCTGTTCACACAGACAGATTCTTCCAGAAAATAGTTGGACTTTCAGAATGCTGTGATAAATTATTTTACCAACACAAAATGGTGATAAAATACAACATATTTATATTTCAATAAGTTTCACCATTTGGATAAGCAGACTTTTTATCAAAATTATCAAGCTGACAAATTTTGTTGTTTCTTCTTATTTGCAGGGCTCCAGATTTCCTTTCACAGGAACAAAAATTAGCATATTTTCCTTAATATTACTTCCTCATTTGTGTATTTCAAGCTGCTGTATTTTAAGAAAAATTTTTGAAGCTTTGGGGCTCTTTTACTAAAGCTTAGCTTATGCTAATGCAATTACCCAATTTACTAAGCTACACTAGCGGCTGCTGTGCAGCTGTGCCAACACAGCCCATTCAAAGTGAATGGGCTATGTCAGCATTAGCGCACCGCCAGCCGCTAGCATGGCTTAGTAAACAGGTGGGTTGGTGTGAACCAAATGCTGCATGTTGTATTCTATACCTATGGGCCATGTGGCACTTAGTGCACGCTAATGTCTGTTAGCACGAACTAAGCTTTAGTAAAAGAGCCATTTAATTTGCTAAGGATTTAATATTTAAAAGGACTTCTCTGGGTAGCAGCACAGGTCCTGCTGAGACAGATATTCAATCGCAGTATTCAGATAGTGCTACTGAATATCTTTTCAGACCATGTCAGCACTATCCAGATAGAATAGCGTATTCAGGCTCTCTCAGGCCAGTAAACAGTCATCACTCTCCAAGCCGGCCACCAACCTCTTGATGGAGAAGGAAGCACTTCCAGGTCTTCCCCAGCTCCAGCACAACTCTCACAGTCCACCAGGTGTTACAGCTCCCTCTCAGGAGTCTCTAAGTGTGTCTGGATTTTACAGAGGAAGGGTGAGAAAATGCTGATGTCACTCCCGAGCCAGCTGTTGACTCTCTGATGGAAAGGGTGGGTTTCTTTTAGGTCTTCCCTAACTCTAGCACATCTCTCACATTCCAGCAGGTATTGCAGCTCCGTCTTAGGAGTCTTTCTAAGTGTGCCTGGATTTTATAGAGGAAGGGACAAGAGAAAATGCTGACATCACTTCCCAGTGCCATCCACTAACTCCCTGATGAAGAGAGTATTGCTTCTAGGTCTTCCCTGTTCCCGCACAACTCTCACACACCAGCAGGTATTCCAGCTCCTTCTTAGAGTCTCCAAGTGCACCTTGTTCTTATGGAGGAAGAGGAGAAAATGCCCCTTTTTGGCAGTGTGCATTAAAATTTAAATGCACCACTTTATGGAATATGCCAATCACATTGTGCATGTAAATTCTAATTAATGCCAATTAGTGTCAATAATTGCTTGTTAAGTGGCAATTATCAGTCTGATTGGCTTGTTAAGTAATTAAATTGCATATGGAAATCTAGAATATGACCGGATTTGCGCACGCAATCTCCATCACGCTATGTAGAATCCATGGGAAAGAGGACAATTTTCAAAACTATGGTGGGAACTGGCAAAGTCTGCTGGCGTTTTCCCCATGGACTTTCACCAGTTCTTAAAAGGAAGGTGCACACACTTCTTCCCCTCTTAAAACTAACCAGAAAAAAAGCACTTGTAGAGATTTGCAACTGCTTTTCTGCAGATACCTTTTCCAGTAAAAACAACACACATAGGTTTGAAAATGCAGAAGTACATGCACTGTTGCTCCCACCTGGCCTGGAAATATCTTCATGCAATTGTAAGCACAACTGAGGAACAATAGAAGGTGAGAAACCATAGAAAGTGGGAAATTTGCAAAACGCCTTGCCAGTAATGAAAAACTACCATTTAACTTAGGATGGAATTTTTTTTTTTTTAGTTAACCATGTTCTGACCTAAAAGAAACCCACCCTTTCCATCAGAGAGTCAACAGCTGGCTCAGGGAAGTGACATCAGCATTTTCTCACCCTTCCTCCATAAAATCCAGACACAGAGACTCCTGAGAGGGAGCTGTAACACCTGCTGGACTGTGAGAGTTGTGCTGAATATCAGCAGTGATTAGATTGGGAAGGGAGACAGATCATTGTGGGCAGAGGGAGGGGAGGCAGATGCTGAAGTGGGAAATGAACCCAGTTCCCTCACTGACTCTCAGGTCTCTGCCCTAGCCATTAGGTTACTGGTCCAGGCAGAGGACCAAGTTTAACTATGAAGGACCCATAGCACTGCATAGGCTAGATATCCATCATCTCTGGCCACCCACAAATCACTCTGGTATGGTGATATGTGGCTCCAGAATAGTTTTGTACCATGTTCCTATCACCATAATTAAGATCAGCACTACTGGTCCCATAATGCATCAGAATCCACATTGCCCTCAGACCACATTAAGCCAATGAAGCTGCATTTAGGAACAGGAAGTCCGGTGCACATCACTCATATAAGCCTAGGAATGGCTGCAGTTAAATGTCCTCTAAGAAAAGTTGACCTATCCTGTAGGAGCAAAGCCACTGAAGCACTACTGTAGAACTATGGACACTATGCACAGACATCCATAAGACTATATGGCAGGGGCGTAGCCAGACAATAGAATTTGGGTGGGCCTAGGCAAAATGTGGGTGGGCACCAACTGCTCCCCCCCCCCCCCCCCCCCCCCCCACACACACACACACAGACACACATCAAAATATATCTCAGCTGGCAGGAAAACGGTTCTGTCCACCTTCGTAGTCCACAGCAGGCACGCGTTGAAACTGAGCATGCGCAGTTGCCAGTATCGTGGAGAGAGCAGAGTTTTTGTTACCATCAGGGGGAAGTCTTCAGCTGGCGGAGCTTGGGATCCCCAACAGCTACCGCTAAACGTGTGCTACTCGGCCCACCCAGGCCCACCTGTGGCTACGCCACTGCTATATGGACCTACATGACATACATGGTCCTATATCTATGGCACTATCTAGCATTAAGAACCTTATTATAATGTGCAAATTCAGACATTCTCTCTCTAAAAGACTCTAAGACATTGTGGAGACACTCGGTCTCACAGAAGAATAACAACTTGTTTACTGTACTTGGCAAATTGCTGATAAGGTCACGGAGTTCCAGGACAAGCAAGCAAGCTGTTGCCAGCACTGATGCAAGTTGTTATCGGAAATGGACGTTAATGCATCAAGCTGTTACCAGAACTGACGTCAATGCCAGACACTTGGCGCTACTTGTTTATGTTCTTTAAGAAAAACACACGTCAGTGAGAGAGATAAGGCACCCGATTTCTCCATAAACGGCAGCTCTTGCCAAGGTTAGTTGCCTTGTGTCAACACCACATCCAAGGGGTAAGATCTGTGCTGGACTTGACTGATATCTGAAGAATCTGCTGACAACTGAAGGACTGCGTCAGGTTCTATATGTGCCATGTCTCCTTGTACAGTGCTCCTGGGGTTAGAGTGACTTTGTACTTAAGAGTATAGCTAGAGATTGAAATATCTTTACTCCAAACTATCTTTGCAATAGGATTGTCTTTGTCTTTATTCCTGTTTCACTCTATGTCAATTGCTGCTATTGTAAATCAGTATTGTTTAAGAAGGCTTATTCCCCAGGTTCAACATAATCAGAATTATCCCTTACCATTATATGATCCAATGGACACTAATTACACGTTACTATTTTTCTTTATTTATTATTGATTAATTATTAATTCTATCTTATTCTCAATACCAATTGTTGGTCAATTGGTATTTCTATCTTGCTCTTAATTGCAAAATTGTACTTCTTTGCATTGTAACTTTATTACAATATTATTGTAAGCCACTTTGAGCCTGCAATCAGTGGGAAAATGTGGGATACAATTGTGATAAATAAATAAGATCCTATTTTTATAATATTTGGGTGTGAAGTTAGTTTCTTTTATTATTTTGGCACATTGGGCTTGGATCTAAGGATAAGGGGTGATACATTCACTTCTGGCACTTCCCTAAGCAATGCTAATCTGGTTGGGACCCGTTTTTGTTTTAATTTATAGTAAGTGTCAGGTACACCTATAACACCCCAACAAGAGTGTTATCTGTTCTGCACCCACAATCTTACAGAAGTGGAGATCAGGATAAGAAACACCTATATCTGTACAATGTAATAAAAAAATTGTAAAAGATACATTACAGAAAATGAGAAACACCATGCTGAATCATATTCCATGCACAAGTATAGGTGCGGAACATAGTTGAGTGTGCAAATGTGCATCCTATTCCGATGATTTTTGGCACTGAAATGTTGGGCATGTATTTGGGTGATATTTTTAGCAGCACCGAGGGCAAACACATGGTTGGTGTTTAGAGACAGAAGCTGCAATCACTGATAGGCTTCAGCACCAAACAGGGACTGTCTGAGTCATCTTGTGATGTAGAAATCTATTTTGTAACTCTGATTGTCCCTGGGATTCATCACTTTATGGAACGCCTTACCTACCCACCTCAGGATGGAACAGTCCTTAAATTTCAAAGCTAATTTAAACACTTTTTTTTATTTACTGATGCCTTTTCCCCCAAAATTAACTTGCCTGGAATAAACTGGCTGATGACAATGCCAGCTGTAGTTACTAAATTTTAGTTATTCACTATTAGATATTATATAAGATGTGGTTTCTCTCTCTCTCTCTCTCTCTCTCTCTCCATTTTGTTTTCTCTTTCCTATATTATAATGGAGTTCTTTTCTTTTTTTCTTTTATGGTTTTTAGTATTGTACACCACTTATATCAAGCTTTCAATAAATTCGAAACTTAATTGGTTGTGATATTACCTGCTGTTTGTATCTCCATGTTGTCAAACATGTAGACATTAGCTTCAGGTAGGGTTACCATATGGCTCCAGAAAAAGGAGGACGGATTGAGCCAGCCGGGTTTTACTTCCATTGCTTTCAATGGAAGTAATTGAGCCAGCCGGGTTTTACTTCCATTCCTTGGAAAGCAATGGAAGTAAAACCCGGCTGGCTCAATCCGTCCTCCTTTTTCTGGAGCCATATGGTAACCCTAGCTTCAGGAGACTGAGGAGGATATCCTGGTCTGAAAGCTTCTCTGCCCATCTCTTCCGACAAGAGATTTATCGTGGCCCCTATATACAACTGGAACCTCACCAGCTCGTCTCCAACCTGCAAGAATGTGTATAACTTTCTCAGGATTTAATGTTTACCTCTTCTGAAGGCTAAAACTCTTTCTTTATTAGAGTTGTCATCAGTTAGGGAGAATATATCAAGCCAGCTTCTGCATGGACTGGGTTTTCATTTGCTTAGGCAACCACATTCACATGGCATATTGTAATGGCATCATTCAGGGTTAGTCTTTCTGTCAGGAGGAGTTTCCAACACATAGAACTGTTATTAGCATCAGGGATAATGCTATCAGGTATGAATGAGTCCTTTAAATCTTTATACTTGTATAACTTGATTAGATGTTTAACTTCTGGTAGATATGTGTTAAAAGATCCATTGGTTTCCTGCAGCCTGTTATTCAGGAAGTACTTTTCATAAGTCACATTTGTTTCCTTGACACAATAATCATCCAGGATTTTATCCACACTAGTTTTGTCTGCCTTGCTCTGAAAGGTCAGGGTCTCACATAGCTCATATGCTTCCACACCAATGCATAACAGGAGCGTGGCAAGGTGTTTTTACATCAGCTGTTCCTCCAAGTCAGTTGCAATTTCATAATTATGCCACTGGCCTTTGAAACACTTAAAACTTTGTAGCGCAATCCCCTGCCAAACTCAGTGATAGTGGAAGCAGAATTGATGTGTGACTTTCCATGGCTAACTACTTACTTGTGAAACTGTGTAACATTTTCAGACACTCTCAGGCCAGATAAACAATGCCAACTACTTGCTTTATTATAACTCACAGCAACAACAGGAAGTGATGTATTCTACCAGGTGCACCCTCTACTTCCTAGGGGGATCAAAGAGAATTATACAACAGCCACCATGACCTGTCACAGATAGTGCTAGGGCTCCAGGTCTAGACTTGAGTTGGACACTAGAGTTATCAAGGCAGCAGTGGTTTCCAGCACCATTATCCAGATAACCTATCTGGACAGTGGCTTATTATCACTGCTTTCCAGATAGTGCTGGCACCTCACCACTCTATCCATATATTAAGCTGCATTCATAACATTGACATTCGCACCTCAGCCAGCCTTAATAAATGCTTAATTATAAATAATACCAAACAACATTTTCTTTTTTGGAATAAAATTTGGCTGCAGCTTTATTTCCAAATAATCATAAATAACTCAATTCACTTAACAACCACTTAGTAACATGTCAATCAATATCTCGGTTAAATTCATATATATAGCGGTTTAATACTGTTAAGCCATTCGGTCACGAAACTGGCTTACCTTCCCCAACTTACCCCCATCCCCCCATGTGACTTACGGTGCCGTCAAGCCACATCTCACTCATGGCGGTTCCGCCCCTGAGTTCTTTTCCATTTCATAACTTTCCCAATATTCATTTTAACCGCTTCTGGTGCCTGTAGCACCCTTCATCCAGGCACCCCCTTTTATTAAAAGCTGCTACCGATCCTCCCAAATACTACCCCCCACTCCCCCATGCCCCTCCTAAACTTCTCCAAAATTCAACCCCCAAAATCCCCATTTCCCACCAAAAAACAGGGTGGGCCGGGAAGGGTCCTTCAACTACCTTTCAACCACCCTCCCCCTCTCCTACCTAACTAACTATCCTTTTCAGCGCCAAATTCCTCCTATCCTGTCCTTTTTTCCTAACCAATCCAATTCCTTTTCCTTCAACCAATCCCCTTTTCTTTCCCTTTGTTGCTGCCCTGCCAGCCTCCAATCAATTCACCCCACTACCCTCTCTTTTCCCTCCCCCCCCCCACCCTTCATCAATCTAACTTGGCTGCTTCTGTCTCAGCCAATGTTATCACCCTCACTGATTAACAGTGAGGGTTTCCTAACATTGACATTCGCACCTCAGCCAGCCTTAATAAATGCTTAATTATAAATAATACCAAACAACATTTTCTTTTTTGGAATAAAATTTGGCTGCAGCTTTATTTCCAAATAATCATAAATAACTCAATTCACTTAACAACCACTTAGTAACATGTCAATCAATATCTCGGTTAAATTCATATATATAGCGGTTTAATACTGTTAAGCCATTCGGTCACGAAACTGGCTTACCTTCCCCAACTTACCCCCATCCCCCCATGTGACTTACGGTGCCGTCAAGCCACATCTCACTCATGGCGGTTCCGCCCCTGAGTTCTTTTCCATTTCATAACTTTCCCAATATTCATTTTAACCGCTTCTGGTGCCTGTAGCACCCTTCATCCAGGCCACAAGCGGTGACAGACTATATCTTGTCACCGCTCCCCCCAAACAAGCTGCAGCCAAATTCTTCACTAAACAATCCTCCAACAAATCTTGGATTGTACTTAAAAAGATATCAATCCCAATATCGGACAGATGAACTCCATCCGACCTATAAAGACCTGCACAATCCGAAGAAATCAACTCATGCCCTAAAACCAAACCCCCTATTCTCCCCATAAATTTAGACACTTCCCCATTCACCCTACGCCTCAAGCGCTCAATACCTTTTGGATTAATTGCCCCTTTCCACACTCTTCTTGGAATAATGTGTGACCACACAATTATAGCCTCTGGAAAATAACCCATCACCTCCAATAATTCTATTTTCATTAAATGGATTAAATCCACTCCTTTAACATGACATAGATCATTACCCCCCAAATGAATACATATCAAAACTGGTGACGAAAATCTCCGAGCTTGCAGTAAGGCCGGTAGAAGTTGCTTCCATGTCATTCCTCGAATGGCCAACCAGCGGATTCGAATACCATATTCCACCAGTCCCAGGTTGGCTCCCCACTTGGATTCTCGAGCATGCTTGTGTGCCCAAAAGACAAATGAATGGCCACAAATCCACACACATATGTCCGGAGGCAATAAATCTGCAAAAGAAACTAAAACAATTTAATGTGACATATTCAATTCCTTTCCCGAATATATCCTTTATATCTGTTCGAACGCCATCTCCCCACACGCTGAATTAACTCTACTGAACCCCCTTCCTGGGCTGCATTTGAAGCCGCACCAATTCGAAAAGAATGTGTGCCATAATCCTTGGGCTCCAAACCCATCAACCTTAAGCCTTTTTTCAGCACCGCTGCAAATTGGTACCTAGTCAAAGGCATTCCATTCTTATGCACCAACCACACTTCCCCACCAGCCGGCCTTACCTCATTATAAACCACTGCACATTGAACTGGACAAAATTCCAAACTCTTAACCGCACGCAGAGTAATCCACGTGCCTTTTCCCTCCTGATCAGTTTTTGATTTGCGCAAATATAAACGCAAAACCCCCTTTTCCACCATCACCTCCCCTCTCTTCAAACCCTCATCCTCCAGCGCTCGCTTCGAGGAAACTACCAATTCCCCAATCCTGCAAGCTGCAAAGAATGCCACCACAAAAGCCACCTGAAATAGCAGTGTCTCATAGGCCGTAAAACAAATCTTTGGTAACACCTGACACAACTGCACAACTTGTGCATAAAATAGAGGCCTTCTCACCTTTTCTATCCGTGATTTTCCTTGATCTCTAGAAAAACCACACAATAACTTACGAATCAAATAAGTGCCAGCTGGATCTGCCCAACCCAGCAATCTTGACACAAATGCTATTGCAGCCATCATCTGGGACACCATCCCAAACGACCATTTTTTTTCCACTGCAAAAGCAATAAGTCGGACCACTCTCTCCTCACCAATCGGAAAGACCAAGTCCCAATCTTTATCTTCTAGGAAAGCTAAGAATCGCCGCCATCCAACTCCATAAGCCTTCCAAGTATTCTGGGCTAATGCTCTCATCAACAGCGCCTCACAATCTCCTGAAAATTGACCCACAAATCTTCGTATATCCTTGTAGGCTCCCAATCTGCTGATGGGGCCAAAGCTCTGAAACGATGAAACTGCAAACGAGACAAGGCATCAGCAATCTCATTACAAACTCCAGGCACATGTCTAGCTGTTAGCCATACATTTAACTGCAAACATTTTAGCACAATTAATCGCAACAGCTCTACTAACATTGGACACCGCGAATACTGTTTATTGATTGCCCAAACAACTGACATATTATCAGAATAAAATGCAATCCTCCTATTACACAACCTCCTTTCCCATAGGAACAAAGCCACCCAAATTGGAAATAATTCCAACAAAGCTATGTTCCTACACAAACCCATCTCTTTCCACCATTGAGGCCACTCCTCTGCACACCATGCACCTCCAAAATAAATACCAAAACCAATCTCTCCTGACGCATCGGTGAATAATTGCAAATCCACATTGGACACCAATACCTCTTGCCACACACAAATGCCATTAAACAGTGACAAAAATGTCCTCCAGACCTGCAAATCTGCTCGTACTGCCTCTGTTAAACGCACTCGAAAGTGCCTCCTCCGCAAACCTACCGTTAGCAATGCTAACCGTCTTGAAAAGACTCTTCCCATAGGGATCACCCGCGTTGCAAAATTAAAATGACCCAGCAACGACTGAATTTCTTTCAACGTCACCTTTTTCTTGGTGCACACTCTATCAATCTCCTGACGCAAA
Source organism: Microcaecilia unicolor (assembly GCF_901765095.1). NCBI lineage: Eukaryota > Metazoa > Chordata > Amphibia > Gymnophiona > Siphonopidae > Microcaecilia > Microcaecilia unicolor. The sequence continues at coordinate 564,320,031 of NC_044031.1, read as the reverse complement.
GCCTCAATCTTCACTCTAGGCAGTCTAGACTCCATCTTCACAGAATCTAACTCTATCCCCAAAAACACCAATGCAGTAACAGGTCCTTCACTTTTTTCCAAAGCCAAAGGAACACCTAACTCCATTGCCACAGTTCGAAACGCCGACATCAAACCAGCACACTGGAACGAATTCTCTGGACCTCCAAATAGAAAATCGTCCAAATAATGCACTATAGAATCCCAACCACTAACTTGTTCAACTACCCAATGTAAAAATGTCGCAAATGCTTCAAAATAAGTACAAGAAATTGAACACCCCATCGGCATACATTTATCAAAATAAAATTTTCCTTCAAATTGGAATCCTAACAACCTAAATGCTGAAGGATGCACCGGTAATAAACGGAATGCTGCCTCAATATCAGCTTTTCCCATTAATGCACCTTTCCCCAATTTCCTCAACAGATCCACAGCCTGCTCAAAACTTGCATATCCCACAGAACACAACTCTGGATCAATAAAACTATTCACACCACCACCTTCCGGGTACGACAAATTATGAATCAACCGATATGTACCCGGTTCTTTTTTCGGTATCACACCCAATGGAGATACAACTAAGTTTTCAAGTGGTGGGTCAACAAACGGACCAGCTATCCGCCCAAGCCTCAATTCCTTCTTCAACTTCTTCCTAACCACCTCCGCATGCTGAATCACAGATACAGCATTCTTACACTTATGATCCAACACTGGTCCTTCAAATGGGATCGGAAAACCCTCTGCAAAACCGATCCACAACAAATACGCATCCCCACCACACGGATACCGACCCAACCAATTTTGTAAAGCAGATATGTTAATAGGAGAAGGGGCCTTGCCAGCCCAAACCGGGGCCACTTGAAGTTCCTCCACGCCCCGACCTTCCCCGACTGCCCAACCCTCCTCTTGGGCATTTAAATACCGGATGGAATCCTTGACAGACACTGCAACAGTGCCTGAATCTGCAAGCCGGCCTATTACATCGACCTGCATTAAATTGGAAACACACATTCCCGGGGGAACTTCCTTTTCCCACCAATCCACTTGTCCCCAAAGTTCCTCCTCCTCCCATCCAGACACCTCCTGTTCGACCCATGCCAACCCCCCCGGTATTTCCGATTGAGCCACTACCATACCCGGGCAATCCGGCAGAGGCTCCCACACGAAAGGGAGGGTTAACAGCAGGTGTAAAATTAGCAATCCACAAATCAACATCTCGGACACCCCAATTCTCAGATTTATCCTTTGCCAAACTCCGCCTAAACTGCTCATCATAATTCACCCAGGCCCAACCGCCATACATTTTATAAGCTCTCAAAATTAAATCACAATAACTCCATAAGCCCGGGTAAAGAGCAGGTTTTTGAGCTCCCAAAACACTGGCAAATACATGAAAGCTTAACATCCAATTCATAATTGTCTTTGGTACTCTCCCTCTTTTCTTCTTTCCATCCTCTTTACCCCCATCCTTCCCCGCACTACCCTCCCTATCTCGTGCTAACAGAGCAAATAAATCTATATATTTCCCTTTTAAAATTCTCTGCTTCCACTTTAACGTTATATAACAGTCTAAAGGTGCAATATTACATACTGTATGCCCCAACCGGGAACCCATAACTGTACCTACCATAGGATTATCCCCCATCCCCATGACCACATTCCCCCCAACCACTTCTCCTTCATCCGAAGAAGATGACGAAGACCCTGATGAATCCCAAGAATCTGAAGACTCCCAAACCTGCATCGGGTCTCCTTTCTCACCCCTCTTCCGCCTTTTTTCACTATCCAACCTCCTTACAACATGACACAAATTACGCAAAAATTTTTTATTCCTCAACCTCTTCCTCAAGCCTTTTCCTGTCATCTCTTTACCACGACTACTCCGCTCTCTCGCACCCTCCCGCACTTCTCTCCCCTCCCTCACCCTGTTACATTCCATTACACCCATTCCCATCAACTCACCCGTTGCTCTCCCACAGGAAGGCCCCTCTAATGGATCTTCCACAGCAACATTCTGCACCGGAACATCAACTCGCCTCTGCATGCCACGTGCCATGTCACCAGTTGTAGCACCAACTTCCATCCTCTGACCCCTTTCCTGCTCCATGTGCCAACCCACCTGACAACCCATTTCAACACCATGTCCACTGCTCACACCCTCTGCCCCATACACAGAGCTCCCCATATCTACCACCCCCCTCCCTGTTGTCCCCCCTTCAGACGTACTCATACCATGCTTTTTCTTGGCACTCACTTTTCCCCCACCTTTCCCACTCTTCTTTGGCCCCATCTACACTGTTTTGTTTTTTTTTTTTAATAAATATAATTTCCACTCCACTCACTCCCCAAACACCCCCAGTCAAAACACCTCAATGACAGTTCCAAAACCCTCCAGCCCCACCAATATCACAGTCCCCACCAAATCATCCACTCCCACACTGGTCCTCACCCACCTCCCCCCTATAAAAACCCGTCACCCCTCCGTTATGAAATCACCAATTTCCAACTACTTAAACAAACCTCCCACCTAAAAACTCCTCCTTCAACTTCTCCCGATATCTCCTGCACCTCCCGAAACCGGAAGTGCCTCTCTCCAACCCTCCGTGCTCCTCCGCCTCTCCCCCCAACTATAACAAACTTCCAACCCACTTTCCCTCACCAAATTCACCGCCAAACTTCAATCACCCCTCCCCTGTTCTCCGTTTTTCTTCCCCCCTCACCTCCGCGAAACCGGAAGTGACGCGATAGCCGCTCCTCAAAGTGCCGACGCTAATACATCGCTCACGCAGCCGCTCCCCCCACTCTTAAAAAACAATTCCGCCCCTCGTTTCGCCTCCCCCACCCCAAAAACACCACCAACACCATCCGCTTCCACACACCTCCTCCCCTATTCCTCCGTTTACTTCACCTCACAAAAAACCGGAAGTGGCGTCGCGAATCGCTAGTCCATTCAATTACCAAGCCTCTCACAGTCCCACCTCAGGTAAGCACAAATTTCTTCCGTTTTCTTTTTAAAACCTTCAAAATTCCTTCAAAATTCCTTCAACTACCTTTCAACCACCCTCCCCCTCTCCTACCTAACTAACTATCCTTTTCAGCGCCAAATTCCTCCTATCCTGTCCTTTTTTCCTAACCAATCCAATTCCTTTTCCTTCAACCAATCCCCTTTTCTTTCCCTTTGTTGCTGCCCTGCCAGCCTCCAATCAATTCACCCCACTACCCTCTCTTTTCCCTCCCCCCCCCACCCTTCATCAATCTAACTTGGCTGCTTCTGTCTCAGCCAATGTTATCACCCTCACTGATTAACAGTGAGGGTTTCCCTATCCAAATACTGCCACTGAATAGCTGGATGTTTTTGCCTAAGGTGGCTGGCATTAAAAAAAAGAACACGGATCACTTGGGCTCAATATGGGAGGGGGAGTTATAATTGTAAAAGCACCTTAAGAAAGTAATTTTCTTCCCTCTCTCCTTTATTGAAACACTTTTTATTATATTTAAAAAAAAGTAATAAAGAAAAATAAAGCAATAGACTCCTCTCAAAATTAAGAGGAAAAACATTATAAGAAAACTATATAATAAGCATTTAGCCCACATAATTGGGGAGAAAATGAAATATATAAAGAAAATATAAAAAGGAAATTAAAGAGGCAAATTAAGCCTCACACAATTATGCCTAAACTAACATCATTGTATATCTTCCACCATTCATAGACTATCATAAATTTAAATTAGATAATCTCCACCTTCCACTTATTAGCAATAAATGCTTCTAATTGCACTGGTTCAAAGAAAACAAAATGATTCCCAGAATAATACACTAAACATTTACAAGGAAATCTAAGATAGTGCCCATTGAAATCACCCGAGGTTTCAAAGCCAAAAAGGTTTTTCACCTAAGCTGAGTAGAATGGGCTATATCAAGGAAAAGCTGAATTCTGTGCCCATAAAATATATCATCTTCATGCTGAAAACAAGGCTTCATTATTACACTCTTATCACATTCATTATTAAGTGAGACCAGCAAGGTGCTTCGATTAAGAAATGAACCTTGTGATGTTTCTAAGAAGGCAGAGAGATCAAAACTATGAGCCTTCTCACGAACTAACCGAATTCCGCAAACTACTAAAGACCCATCTTTTTGAAAAAATATATTGAAAGGATCAAAACACATGAAGTCCACACACACTGTTAACAATGCATCAATACATCCTCTTCCGTACTTCTATCCCCCGCAATCTTACACGCTTAAACCTAATCTACAGGTAAAAAACAGAAAATATTATACCCGAACCATCTCTTGCTATCGCTCTGCTGCCCAATCAGGATCCGGTGTTCTTCTATTGTTTTGTTGTTCTTTGCCATTGTTTTATTCTCTTTAACGATACAGGGATTTGTTTTAATTTAACGCCTCATAATGTAACCATAATTATGTTGTAACAGATTGTACTTCCATCAATACAATGTATTGTAAGCCACAATGAACCCGCAAATAGGTGGGAAAATGTGGGATACAAATGCAATAAATAAATAAATAAATAAAATAAATAAAGAGAAGAAAGTCATTTTCTAATGCATAAAACTGAAATAAATCAATAGATCCATTATAGAAATCTAGAGCATAATAGCAGAAAAGTACCATACAGCTTATCCAGGCTGCCCATTCACATCACACTAACTGCTCAGGTCAGCAATCCCTTCCTTTCCCATAGCGATCCTCTATTCTTGCTCCATTCTTTTGATTCTGTTCTTGTCTCAAGTGCCTCCAATGGAAGGTTATTCCACATATCCACCACTCGTTCAAGAAACACATCTTTCCTTAGAGTACTACTGAGTTTACCTTCTTTCACACTTTTCCTATGAATCTTGATCTACTGCTCTTAGGTAGTACTGGCACAGCAGTTTACAATAAGAACTTCATTTCTACTGAAAAAGGATGCTTTTTGATGACAATCATTGGCTATTTTGACAAGTTGCCCCCTGGATTGACTCTCAGTGGTTTATGTTCTTTTAAAGGATCAGTCCTAAGAATTGAGGTCTCATCAGAGGTATGATTGCCCCTATATCTAACTCTTCTGCACAGAATTTCAGCCCCTATACAAGACCTATCCCTTGAGTTCTTGCAGTTCAAATGCATAACTTGAATTTCCATACATTAAATCTTAGTTTTCAGACCAGAGGATCCTGGGGGGGGGGGGGGGGGGGGGAGGGAAGGTCAGGTTAGGCTAGATGGAAGGGGCACCTAGAAATACATCTACATTTAATCATACTCTGTATTTCTTATCTTTTTCATTGGTTTTATCCAAATGTTACTACTTTGTTACAATCAACAAAAACAGTCATTTCCAAGTTGCTTCAAATATCATTAGAATGATATAATTTACCTTTTTCTATATAACTTTCTGAGTTCTGACCGTGTATCAAAAATGTAGATATGCTACAGGATCTTTGAATATTGAAACTCTCTCTCTCCCCCCCCCCCCCCCCCCCCCTACCCCATGACTGCTATTCTGGATGAGGGAGCTAATCAGCTTTGATACTTGTTAGATGTCTTGCTAATAATCCTATGATAAATCCTGCTGATTTCTTGCTGCCTGGTGTAGCATATGTATGCTTCTTGCTGTTCAGCTATGCCTTAGGTCAGCAGCATTATTCTCCACTCATCTAATACACCCTTCAGAGGTCATTGTAAATCTAATCATTTGAATAAATGATACCAGAAAAACACTTCCAAGCACAGAATTTTAAAAACTTGAGTTAATATCAGTTATGGATGTGATTATTACATTTACTGCATGTGATCATCAATCATATATTGTTTATGGGGGCAATTTTTAAAAAGCAATTTACCTAGGTAACTTGGCCTATCTGCAAATTGCCTTCCTCTGCCCAATTTGATTGTTGTAATTCTATCTACACTGGTTGCAAAGAATGCATTTTAAGAAAGCTTCAAGCTGTCCAGAATACTGCAGCCAGGTTTATCCCGCATGTGCCATGCTATGGAAGGGCTACTCCACTGCTGATACAATTGCACTAGCTTTCTATTAAGGCCAACATTGTTTTCAAGCTCTGTGCTCTAATATTTCAGACTTTATATGGAACTGCCCCTGATTATATGTTGCCCCTTGTTACTTTGCCTTCTCGCAATGCAATCTTTGGTACGAGAGACTACCTGCATTTTCATCTTCCTACCTATAATAAAATATAGGTCCATTTATTCTGCTATTTTTCTTACCAAGGTACTAAGTGGTGGAATTACTTGCCAAAATTCAATATACCCCAGCATGATTACTTAGTTTTTCGCAAGTTTTTAAAATCTTTCCTTTTTAACACATTTTTGTTAATTGATGCTGATGCCTAGTCTCCCCATTATATCTGTATTTATGATTCTTTCCCTTATTGATATGTGTGAGATTTTGGATTTTATTTAATATTTTGTAATGTCTTCTTTCAGCTTGTTAGCCATATTTAACTCGAAATTGAGCATGAAAACGTGTGGTATAAATGTTATAAATAAATAAACCTTGCACATGCATATATTTTCCTGGAGCTATCAAGTAAGCCTCAGAGATGTCAGAGAAGGGACAGGCCCCATTCAAGGCAGCGTATCATCCAACTACATTAGGTACAGAGCATGTGTGCAAAGGCTTCAGAACCTATCTTTACCAATGTGAGCCTATAGACACTCCAGCAAATACTAATTCTCTCTCTCTCTCTCTCTCTCTCTCTCTCTCTCTCTTTCTCTCTCTCTCACACACACACACACAGCAGTCTGAGATTGATATTCAAAGGGATTTATGTAAGTAACTTTGGAGTTAACTATTAATTTACTTTCAAAGTTTGGCACTCACCAACTTTTAACTTTTTGCCTGATATCTCAGTACAAGTATGTAAGTATCACTGAATTAGGACAGGCCAAATGTTCTTCAGTCTAGGATCCTCTTTTCAACAGTGGCCAATCCAGACCACAAGACCTGGTGATCCTAAAAGAGTAAAATAGATTACTTGCTGCGTATCCCAGGAATAAGTAGTGAACGTTCACCAGTTCACATTACATTACTTTACAATATTACATTACAATATACTTCTATACTGCTGATACCTTCAGGTTCTTAGCGGTTTACAATAATTAAAAAAACAAGGCAGTCTCTTGGAAGTAAAAAACAGAGAATCTTTTTCAAGAGCTAATTTTAACAAACTTTTTGAAAAGATAGGGTTTTACATTTTTATTAAATAAGAAAAAAGATAACTGATCAGCAAAACAAATATTAAAGTCACTCCAGGACCTCCATGCTTGAAATCTATCAAACATTATAAGTCTCTTTACTCCCTTAATAGATGGAAGGATAAAACGTGAATTGTAAAGTTATCTTCTATCCCTATTATTGGAAATAAATTCCATATTATCCATTATATAAATTTGGCATTCACCTTTTAGGACCTTATATAGAAAGGTGGGGCACAGTTTTCCAGTAGTATGCAATAGCTAATCTTGTAGCATGGAGAAGGTAATAGATCACCAGTTTGTCCCATGTGCTCCAGAGTCCTAAAAAGCAGAGCTGAGAAGCCTTCAGTAATGTGTAATGAGCTGAGAAACCATTCCAAAATGTCTGAATTAGTTCACAACGTTATCGCATACGGATTGTACAGCGCTGCGTAACCCTAGTAGCGCTTTAGAAATGTCAAGTAGTAGTAGTAGTAGTAGTAGTAGTAATTTGAATATAATCCTCACCTCTATAAGCAACCAATATAATTCAACAACATATTAGTACATTTTATCCTGCTTCTGTAGAGAAAAATGTAATCGGATTGCAGTGTTTTGGATTGTTTGCAATCGCCGGATAACTTGTCTAGTTGCACCCAAATGGATAAGATTACAATAGTCCATCTTGGATAAAACACCTATACCAATAATCTGAACTGCTCAAATTCAAAATACTTTATTATGCATCTTAAATTCCTCAAAAGAAAGAAAGAGCTCTTAGTCAGAGCATTGAGTTGAGAGTCAATGGATAAATTCTGGTCAAACCCCCAGTATCTTTATAACAAAAGAAAGTGAATACCTACTTTGACCCACCATTATATGGTCCACTAAATGGTCAGGATTGTTATCAAAAAGTAAAAATGTGGGGGGTGGGGGCGCTGTGGAGCACCGACTGAGATGGCAGCATAATCACTGAGCTCTCTAAGTCTCCTATAATCATTTGGAATATCACACACCTATGCACATTTATTTAACATATTTTGCAGCACTGTAAGTCTTATATCTCATGGCTTCCAACAAAAATAGCAAACGGCACTGAATTGAACCGGTTTCGCCGCAAGAAAGGCAGGCTGGAAAATCTGACGATGCAGGCACGGCAGCCATTCTGGAAGAAATACGTGCTCTTAGAGATTTAATAACAGACATTAAGGAAGATCTAAATGACTTTAAAGAAGATCTCTCAGTCATCAGGTCGGACCTCTCTATGCTGAACTCCAAAGTTCTTACATTAGAGATGAAATTAGGCGCGTCAGAGGAAAGCATAAAAACGCTACAAAAACAAGTCAAGAAGATCACATTGCTGGAGAGGGAAATGGAGGATAGTAACAACAGAGCCAGACGCAATAATGTTCATCTACTAGGCCTACCTGAAAATCTAGAAGGTGCGGATACAGTACAATACTTTGAGAAATTCATACCAAACATCTTGGGTCTTCAATTTACCAAGGATTTTGAATTGGAACGTGCGCATAGAGTCCCGTCTCAATGAGGGTCTATAGATAAATACCCGAGGCCTATTGTTCATGTGGGTTCTGCAATATCCTCAGGCAATGGAGACTTTTCAATGTGCCCGCATTCATGCTCCAGTAAATTATGAAGGCCAGGAGCTGCAATTTTTACCAGATCTCTGTTAAAGCTCCAACTTCTGGCGTATCGACCTAAATTAAAAGAGATTAATGCTAGATATGGCCTACTCTATCCTGCTCAACTGCGTGTAACATACAACAATGTCACTAAAGATTTTACCTCGCCGGATGCTTTGGCCTCCTACTTGGAAGAAGTAGCTTCAAGTAAAATCGACGCAAGTTGAACTTTGATTACTTTAATACGTGCCTAAATTACAATCTCACCTTTTGCATAGATTAGACTATTGCAACTCACTCTACGCTGGCTGTAAAGAGCAAATACTCAAAAAACTCCAAACAGCCCAGAACACTGCAGCCAGACTCATATTCGGAAAATCAAAATATGAAAGTGCAAAATCCTTACGAGAGAAGCTACACTGGCTCCCACTCAAGGAACGCATCAAGTTCAAAGTATGTACCCTAGTTCACAAGATCATATATGATGACGCCCCAGCTTACATGTCAGACCTGATAGACCTACTGTCTTATCTGGAAAGGAGATGAGCCCTTAGGTCCCACAAGGCCCCGAAGGACCTCAGAGGACAGCCGTGCAACCCCAAGTCTTCACCCGCAGCGACCGCCGTTCACCGGGGGTTGAGCCCCCAGCTGCAGGCGGCCAACGGGTCTTCCAGAACCGTGGGGTTGACGAACTGACCCAGTACCGGAACCGGGAGCGAGGAGGTAGGTGGAAATCAGAGTAGTCCAATAACAGGCAACAGGTCAGGGCAGGCAGCTCACAGCCTCGTCCAAAAACAGGCAACAGGTCAGGGCAGGCGGCTAGCAGAGTTGTCCAGAAACAGTCCAAAGATCAAACCAGGAGAGCAAGGGAACGTACTGAAAACTAGAACACACAAAGACTGGCCTAGGGAAACAGAACCTGAAGCAACGTCCTGTTTCAGCCCCGCTCCTTAAATACTGTCAGCATTCAACCGCCCAGCCCCAGCCGACATGGCCAGCCAATCGGAACCCGGCTACTGAAGAAATCCCTCTGGTTGGTTCCGTCCGGCTTCCCAGGCGGGGCTACAGCACCGGCATCCCAATCTGGTTCCTCTGAGGTGGAGCTTCGGGTTCCCGCGCCCGAATGTGGAGGAGACGCCGGCCATCGCGTCTCGGTGCCATCCTCCCCGCTGGTGCAAGCACGAACCCCATGGCCGGCGACCGAGAGCCCGGAAGCCGCGATCGCCGGCCCACGGGCTCGGCCCCGGACAAGGCGGCCATCGCCGCGGCGAGCCCCGGCTCTCAGCCACGGCCTCAAGAAGGCCAGTGTCTCACCCACAATGTTGGTGAGCCCTTAGGTCCCACAAGGCCCCGAGGGGCCTCAGAGGACAGCAGTGCAACCCCAAATCTTCACCCGCGGCGACCGCCGTTCACCAGGGGTTGAGCCCCCAGCTGCAGGCGGCCAACGGGACTGCTGGAACCGCGGGGTTGACGGACTGACCTGGCTGGAGTCGGGAGACGTGGGCAACTAACAAGCAATAGTCAGGGTCAAGCAAGTCTCTGGGCAGGCGGCTATCAAAGCAGTAGTCAGGTTCAGCAAGTCTCTGGGCAGGCGGCTATCAAAGCAGTAGTCGGGTTCAGCAAGTCTCTGGGCAGGCGGCTATCAAAGCAGTAGTCAAGTTCAAGCAAGTCTCTGGGCAGAATACCAGGAAGTAACAAACATGGGAACACGGAGCAGGGCTTTGGGAACAGAACCTGAAGCAATGTGTCAGCTCAGTTTCCATCTTTAAATATCGTGCCACATTAGCCGCCCCGCCCTCGTAGGAGTAGCCCACCAATCCGGCCCTGGGTATCGGCAGAGCCCCTCGGATTGGCTCTGCCCGATCTCCCAGGCGGAACCACCAGCTTGGCCTTCCAATCCAGCGCTTTGTAGGCGGAGCTCCAGGGTCCCCGGCTCTGGAAGGAGAAAGACGCTGACCCACGCGTAACTAGTGCTCGCCATCTTGGGCGGCGCAAACTTCACCTCCACACCCGGCGACAGAGAGACCGGTGGCCGCAGTCACCGGCCGCCGGACTCGGCCACACCCGCCATCACCGTGGCGGAGCCTGCCCCACGCCGGGGCCTACGGGCCGCTACCCTGCACTGCGGAGGATGCTGGCTCCCGCCCCCCGCGGCGGGAGAGCAGGTAGGGGCGCGGGGCGCGACAGCTGGCCATCGCCGCAATGGACCCCAGCTCGGCCCCGACTGCACCCGGAACAGGCGCCCATCCAGGAAACCGTCGGGTAAGCCCTCTCTGGCTGCGGGTCCTTCCTCCCAGCCCTTGCTTCCCGCAGAGGAGCAGCCGAAGGGAGCGACGGATGTGACACCTACCACCCAGGAATGCTAAAAAATCATCCCGTACATTCCTTAATCTTCACTTCCCCAACTGTAAAGGCCTAAAATACAAATTAATGCATGCATCAACCTTTTCCTATATGAGCACGCAATTCTGGAACGCATTACCACGCAACCTAAAAACGATCTATGAACTAACCAACTTCCGCAAATTATTGAAGAGCCATCTTTGACAAGATATACCACAAAGATCAACACATGTGAAATTCCCCACCTATATCTGGAAACGTCTTGTAATGTTTTCTGTTGTATTGCTATCATGTATTTCTTCACCATGTAACCCAAAATCCTTCTGTAACACCAAATGTCTATTTTCTTCTTATTTCCACTATTCATGATGTATTGTAAACCACATTGAGCCTGCAAAGAGGTGGGAAAATGTGGGATACAAATGCAACAAACAAATAAATAAATAAATAAATGAATTATGATTTAACCTACTCTTGCCAGTCACTAACCATTGTTTTCTACAGGGCTAAATATGTTCAAGTTAGTTCAGCCTTATTGCGCTGACATACATAAAGATCTGTTTATATTTCACTACTGTTGATATTTCCATTACCTTTATATGGTCCTTTATCATATTGGGAGTCAGTGAGGGGATGATTGTCATCCAGGTTTCCACAACTCATTGTTGGAACATACTGTGTTTGTTGTTTGCACACTGTTATGTTTTTCGTTATTGTACTCAGAATATAAAGTGTGTTACTTTATCTCCATAATATTGATATTATTCACAAGAAATCTGATACTACAGCGCTGTTACTAGCAATCTGTGCTCTTGACATCATATGACTTTCACTATACTTTCCCTTAACATTAAGGGCTTTAACAACCCCATTAAACGGAAACAAATTTTGAATAAGAACATACCTGATGTTACTTTCTTTCAAGAAACACATCTATCTGAACGTGAATCAATTAAACATAAAACTGTTTGGTCTTTACAGCTAGTATTTTCTGTAGCGGACGGGAAAAAATGGAGTGGCTATTCTCATTAGGAAGAGAGATAATATTATCTCTCTTTCTAATGAGAACAGCCACTCCATTTGATAAAGATTCTTTAGGTAGATGGGTTAAAGTATCACTAACATTAGATGATAAACCCTTAATTTTACTAAACTTAGACGCACCAAACACTGATTGCCCTGAATTTTTCCATACAATTGCAGATTTAATTACATCTGAAAGTGATAAACCTTTGATAATAGGGGGAGACTTTAAACTTATTCTGAACCCTGATCTAGATAGGAAATCTATGTTTCCATATAAGAAAACCAAAGCCACAGCAAGTCAATGCGCTTTCCTTCATCAAAAGACCTAAATTCACAGTAAGGTAAGCATAGCCATCCTGGTACGGGTTTTATAAAATCAGAAAATGTAGGACAATGCCATTATTGCTTCTAAAATTCTTTTACAACAGATGAAGTTTTCTTAGAATCATTTAAATGTGACTGTAAAACCTGATTTAAAAAAAACATTGATAAACTTCTGGGTCTGCGGATGGTAACTGGATGATGTGATGCATCTTGTCCATCAAAAATTCATTTATGCTTTGTTGCATCTTAGCAATAACCTGAAGTTGAATTTCTCCTCTTATGGAAAACATTGAGGCATTGAGGGGTCGTTTACTAAGTTGTGTTAGGCAGCTACTGTGGGTTTTTACCACTGATAGACTGATGTCTATTGTGCATTACAACCAGCAACATGATAACCAAACCCAAGATAGCTGCCTAACACAGGAAGGGGTGGGAGCTGAACACTACATAGGTGAGTCAGAGGACTGGCCAGTCGTGACAGCTAGCGTATAGGTCGCTACCACACGCTAGCAATCATAACGGCCTACAGTGATGCTGCATTTACTGTCACCTTAAGAGGAGGCAAAAAGTGCAGCCACACTATTGGAAATCTAGCAGTACTCCTCTCTGACAACCGATCCCCCCCCCATACTGCCCCCAACATCCGATCCCTCAGGACACCTCCCAAATCTGATGCTACCTGACAGTCTCCTGATCTAACCTTTCAACCCCTGTGAAATCCCCCCCCCCCCCCGTTAAAACCTGAGCCCTGAGATTCCAAACCCTGCCTCCCAGTTCGACTCTCCCCTTATCCTCTAACCCCACAGGACATACCCAGGGTTCTGCATTGATAGGTCAGTGAGTTCGGACACGAGCACTACCCCTCTGCTCTGGCCTGGAATATTGCTGTGATAGAAAAATAGTCACCATGACCCTAGTGATAACCTCTTAGTACTTACAAATAAATTCAACTGCTTCTAAAATCCAAAATGCTAGGAGAAGGCGATCGATAACTGTTGAATTAATACTCCCACCTTTTAACAGAAGCATGCAATTGCAATGTTTTTCTGTTTGTTTTCTTTTCTCTCTGAAAAAGAGCATAAGCTGACAATTAAAACAATCTGCTCACAAATATTAATATCACAGTTCCATTGCTATTCATTTCAAGTCACCATGAAACAAGAAATTTTAAATGGCAAATAAGTGCATGGTATATCTCTGCTAACTAAAAATATGAAATGAAATCTTATATGAGCAGTTCATGGATATAAAGTTTGAAACAGATAACACTTTAAATAATGTATGCTGGAAAAGAAGTTCTACAAGAAGGAGTCATATCTTAGGATGAAGCAATAGGGAGCAGAAACACTCACAGCGTGGCCAACAGCACAGTTTCTGGTAATTCAATCAATTTCATGCCTAGTCTAGTCTATCCTGTCTACACCAGCGCCATCTCCCTCCCCAATCAAGTCACTGTACTCATCACCCCAGAGTAATCATACAGGTAGTGACTTGAAAAAAATGATAAAGAAAAACACACGAAAGCGGCGAAAAACAGAGAAACAGAAACCTTTGCAGTTACACAGACAAGTCACAAACAGCGAGGGTGACAAAGAAATGGAGCAGCAGACGACATCTAAAATATAGCGGCTATATTATAGCATCCAAGAGTCGACCCGAGCTGTGTTTCGGCCAAAAGGCCTTCCTCAGGAGTCTTCTCTTGGATGTATGAGAATCTTAAACCAGACTAAATGAAATATGTGTTATCTGATATCTTGTTGCTAGATTCTGTCAAAAAAATGTGTAGACGTTTGAACTCTCCGGAGAGTTATTACCATGCTGTGGTCACCAGCTAAATAACAACCCCAGTGGGGTACAAGGAGTCCACCTGGAAGCAGAGGCCTGGGGGCAAAGCACATATTGGTTGTGTTCCCAGAGAAACTCCCTACAACTTTCCCCACCCCCATATCTCAGAAGTTCAGACCACATCTTTTGATTAGTCTGAAATGGAACTGAGCTTCTCCCCACCCCCTCCCAAGGGTGAACAAAGTTCTTCCCCTAAAATCTGTGAAGGGAATATGCTACCCTGACAGTTCCCCAGCATCCCTGACAGAATAAAAGAATAGAACAAAAATTCCTTAAATGCTACAATGAGCACTAGTCAAATATCAATTTGAATAAACACACACTCCCTATCCTGCTTATTTTCGAAGGAGATCGCCGGCCATCTTCTGACACAAATGGGGAGATGGCCGGTGATCTCCTGAACCCGGTCAAATCGGTATAATCGAAAGCCGATTTTGGCCGGCGCCAACTGCTTTCCGTCGTGGAACCAGCCAAACTTCAAAGGGGCGTGTCGGTAGGTAGCGAAGGTGGGACGAGGGTGGGACAGGGGCGTGGTTACGAGATGGCCAGCTTCGCCCGATAATGGAAAAAAGAAAGATGGCCCTGACGAGCATTTCACCGGCTTCACTTGGTCCCTTTTTTTTTCAGGACCAAGCTTCAAAAAGGTGCCCCAGATGACCACAGGAGGGAATCAGGGATCACTTCCCCTTACTCCCCCAGTGGTCACCAACCCCCTCCCACCCAAAAAAATAGAAAATAAACATTTTTTTTTTGCCAGCCTCTATGCCAGCCTCAAATGTCATACCCAGCTCCCCGACAGCAGTATGCAGGTCCCTGGAGCAGTATTTAGTGGGTGCAGTGCACTTTAGGCAGGTGGACCCAGGCCCATCTCCCCCTACCTGTTTCACTTGTGGTGGTAAATGTTGAGCCCTCCAACCCCCCCCAAACCCACTGTACCCAAATGTAGGTGCCCCCCTTCATCCCTAAGGGCTATGGCAGTGGTGTAGAGTTGTGGAAAGTGGGTTTTGGGGGGGATTTGGGGGGGCTCAGCACACAAGGTAAGGGAGCTATGCATCTGGGAGCAATTTTTGAAGTCCACTGCAGTGCCCCCTAGAGTGCGCGGTTGGTGTCTTGGCATGTCAGGGGGGCCAGTGCACTACAAATGCTGGCTCCTCCCATGACCAAATGCCTTGTATTTGGCAAGGGTTTGAGATCGCCGGCATTAGTTTCCATTATCACCGGAAACCGATGCCGGCCATCTCTAAAGCCGGCCCAAATGCTGACATTTGGCAGGCTACAACCGTATTATTGAAACGAAAGATAGCCGGCTATCTTATTTCGATAATACGGTTCGGGCGCCGCTTTATGGCGCCGACCATATAGATGGCCAGCGCCATTCGATTATGCCCCTCCACGTCACCAAAATAATGCTACCTATTTGGTTCCATATAGTGATTACAGATCTTGACTTATTATTATTATTATCATTTGTTACATTTGTACCCCACATTTTCCCACCTATCTGCAGGCTCAATGTGGCTTACATGGTGCTGGAGAGGTGTTGGTAGACTCCGGAGTAAACAAATACAAATACTAGTTTAAGTTATGGTAGGAAAAGGTTCATGTGGTGGGGACCACATGAAGGAGAAGAACAAAAGGAATTGTTTAGTGATCATTACGAACTGTACTGTTGTGGTGTTGCGTAGTTCAGGCATTTATGTTGGGTCGGGAGGGTATGCCTTTTGAACAGGTGAGTTTTTTCCTGAATTGGAGGTGATCGTATGTGATTATCATGACTTTTGGTAGAGCGTTCCACAATTGTGTGCTGATTTTCTGCCAACTTTCTCTATTTGTCCTTTCTCCTCGCTCCTCCTGTCTTCTTTTCTATTCCCTTACATATATTTAACTTTTCCTTTGAACTCTTTCCTCCCTTTCTGTCCATTCAAATTTCACCCTCTCTCTCATCCTCCAGTTCTCCAATTCCTTCTTTTCACATACCTATCAACTTTCCATCTCTTTCTCTCAGTCCCTAGCTCTCCCATTTCCGATCTCACTCCTTCAAAAGCTGTCCTCTTGCTCCAGAGCTCACCGGCAGCAAGCAGCAATCCACAACGCACTGCCAACGCTGACATCAGAGCCATCTGTCTGATCTTCCCGCCTATGCGGAAACAGGAAGTTGCGTCAGACAGAAGGCTCTGATGTCAGCACGAGAAGCGCATCGTAAATCGCTGCTCGCTGCCAGCAACTTCCAAAACAGAAGACAGCTCCGAAAAGGTATGGGGGATGGAATGGGGAGAGGGGGATGCCACTGGACACTAGAGAAACAACAAAAAGGAGAAAAACTGACCACTTGAGAAGGGGGGGGGGGGGGGGAGAGGTAGTCATGGCTGGTGATGTCACTTTGTGAGCACAAAGAAGTGCCGGAACACAGTTTCGTTCCGTTCCACCACAAATTAAGCCCTGCTGGTAAGTTAAATACTGTCAGCAATATTTGGAGTCTTGGTTATGACCACATATCATTCTCATCATGTTTGGCTGCCTATATGGTTGGCATGGCGGAGACCTGACAATCAGCATTTAAGCATGGGTGACTGGGGCCTGCACAAAGTGGTGGGCATGGCTCTGGCCACCTTGTTAGGCAGACTGGATGGACCATGCAAGTCTTTATCTGCCGTCAATTACTGTGTTACTCTGTATATATCACCACCCCTTCTCCAATCTGATCCACCCCATTACTGAATTTGTACCCTTGTATTACAGTGTCCCACTGGCTATACACCTTTCACCAGGGCTCTGAGAAGCCTACTAATATTTACCTTTTCATTTATGTTATATACTCTTATTGTACCATCTTTTTTTTTAGGTTTCTACCATTTGTATACATACATACATTAAAGTGTCTCTAAACATCTGTAATACACAGACCTACTTCCTACACCCAACTGTTTCTGGATAGCCTCTTTATTCTTTCCCATTCTATTGTCATCAGGGAGCCAACAAATGTGGCCTTCAGTATCTTTCATGCTTTCTGCTACATTTTCTTCACTAGATCTAGACTTGCTGTAATCACTTGTGGTGGTGGAAGCAGCAGCAAAACCCAGCTCATATCAAAGCATAAGCCACAGATGCTCTTTGGGACATCATGAGGGCCTGACTTCCTCTAAGATGCAAAGTGATGGCTCATGAGCAGTCCCAAACTTGATCAGCATGAAGATCAAGAGTCCAAGTCTTCCATCTAAGAACACAGCATTAGCTATCATGAGACCAGCTCAAGTTTTAAACTTAAATAATTATTACCAGAATAAACAAATTTAACATATAACAACTTGAGTGGGTGAAATAAGTCACTTCCTTGTTGAGAAGGATAGGAACAGCAGCAGGTTTTTGTCTTATTACAGACAGTGCTCGCCCTTAACCTTCAGCTGTTGCTGGCAGTCTAACACTCTGAAGTGTCAGATTTAATCAGATGCAGTCTGAAGTGAAGTTGTAGAAGCCAATAGTGGATAGCTTGGTAGGTAGATAGGACATCTCTTGCCACAGCAGGTACCCTTTTATATCATTTTGACATGCATCAGCAATGTCTCTGATGAGATGATAACAGCACAGAAGGTAACTGGCTTCCACCCATTTGTTATAGCTTGGTAAACCGCAGGGATGTCTTATGATGTCCTTCTAAAGGATTTTCCCCAAATGCTGGGCTCCAGGCAGGCTGCGTCATTATGTCCAAGGGGCTTTATCACATTACCCATATTTTTCTTGCTTGCATCTGCCAGGTTACAATTTCTGCAATTCTAACAGGGTCACAAGTTCCTTTCTTCAGAAAGGCATGTCTGGGCAATTTTTAAATGTAGCATAAAGGATGAACCACAGGTCAGTATACTTCTGAGTATCTTATTGTAGGCTCACAGTGGAAGATGTTTCTGTTGTTCTTACTGATTTGACATCAAAATTTGAATATGTTTCCTTTGTTATGATGAATTGTAAAGTGAAACATTCTACTTCTGTACCCATTGTACCTCTTTACCACTGCTTTTGACCCCTAGCCACTACTCACTTGCCCTGTCCTTTATCCTCACCTATTTATTCCCTTACCCTTAATCGTTCTGTCTGTTTACCTGTCTTATCTAGATTGTAAGCTCTTTGAGCAGGGACTGTCTTTTTGTGTATGGTGTACAGCGCTGCGTATGCCTTGTAGAGCTATAGAAATGATAAATAGTAGTAGTAGTAGTAGTAGTTGATCTGGGAATGTCCCATTTCAATAAATAAGTAATTTTATAAGAAAAAAATGTCATGTAGGGGTCTGTTTTGGCCTAATTTGTAAGGTGCATTTTTTATCTAAATAGGAAAGAAGGTCATTTTCAAAAAAGAAAAATGTCTGTTTCTTTTCAAAAATACTGTTTTCAACAAGGTTTTGTGGTTTGGACATTTTGTTTTTTGGTCCATTTTTGGAAAAAAAAAAAACGGCCAAGTGCAAAATGAACAAAATCAAGCCAATGGGATTTAGGAGCAGCCAGAACTTTTAGTAGACTGGTCCCCCTGATATCCCAGGAAAGCAATAGAGCACCCTAGGGGGCACTGCAGTGGACATCATAAAATGATCCCAGCTACACATCTCACCATTGTTCCTTTAACTTGTCTGCTGAGCCCCCCAAAACCTACTACCCTCTACTGTACACCATTACCATATGCCTTACAGGTGAAGGGGGGGCATCTGTATGTGGGTACAGTGGGTTTCTGGTGAGTTTTGGAGGGCTCACAGTTTCCTCCACAAGTGTAACAGGTAGGGGGAGGTAGGAGCCTGGGTACACCTGTCTGCAGTGTACTGCACCCAACACTAGACTACTCCAGGGCCCTGCATGCTGTTCTAATGGACCTGAGTATAACATCTGAGGCTGGCTTAGAGGCTGGCAAGTAATGTTTTTCATCAAATTTTGGGGGGTGGGAGGGGGCTAGTGACCACTGAGGGAATAAGGGGAGGTCATCCCTGATTCCCTCCAGTGGTCATCTGGTTATTTAGGGCACCTTTTTCTGCCTTATTCATTATAAAAACAGGTCTAGCTCAAAACGTCTTAGTTTTAGTCCTGGATGGTTTTGTTTTTTTTCCATTATGGCTGAAAAACGTCTAAGTCTTAAGAACGCCCCAGTCCTGGCCTGAACACACCCCTGAAATGACCCTTTGAGATTTGGATGCACTTCTGATGGACTTCATAGAAAAACATTTAAAAATAGGATTAGAAAATACTGATTTGGACGTTTTTGTGAGAAAAACATCCAAATGCTGCTTTATGCCATTTTATAGACATTTTTCTGTTTTCAAAATGAGCCCAATAGGCGCCTATGTATATTTATAAAATTGGCCATGGAAAGATGCAGAAATCATTTGCTAAAATGAATCTGCAGAGATTTATGTAGGCTCTCTAGGAGGTATAAATGCTCACACATGAAGTGCACATGAATGTATTTTATAAAATAAACATGCAAATCATTGCTGACTGCACTCTTCTCAAAATCCAACCCTAAACTTGACTATTAAACTGTCCCTCAAAAAGAACAACCATATCTCAAACAATTAATTATTACCTGAATTGGTTATTACTCTTTTACCATTAACCTTCTCTTTGCTTCATATACAATTTCTCATTCATAATAGATTTTCTAAATGTTAAACATCCATAGCTAGCCCAGTAAGTTTATGATACTGTATTGTAAAATTGGATTCTTACAGCAAATTACTTTTTTATGCATTATTCTTTGATATGTATCCTATACTGTTTATTGTAAGCCGCATTGAACTCAAACTTGTTTGGGATAATGTGGCATATAAATGTCATAAATGTCATAAATAAATAAATATTACAAAATTGCACATGAATATACACGTTCTTGTCATCATACATACTTGTAAGCAGTTTTTTTTATACATGTATACTCACATTATAAAAATTAACCCTATATAGTTTACATTAAAATGTATGTAAGAATGACCAAGGGCCTCTTTTATCAAGCCACATTAGCGGTTCCCGCTGGCAATGCCGACAGAGCCCATTCAAAGTGAAAGGGCTTTGTCACCATTTCCGCACTGGGAGTCAGTAGCACAGCTTGATAAAGGAGGTCCTAAGTGTAAACATAAAGTGAAAACCTGAGATGGGAAATAGGGTCCAATTTAGGGATGGAGCTTGCCCCTACTCCAACCAAAAAGATGCTCTGCTACCCCTGCCCACATGGATCTGTAGCACAATGTTAGAAAACTGATAAATAACATAAATCTCTATTGCCATATAAACCTGCATTTATGCCTAAGTGACACATTCATTGTAGGCTAATAAAATAATTTAACAGCCTAATTTAACAGTGTATATTGCAGTCAAGTGTACTGTGTTGCTATATTATTTTATGTTTCTTATGGATTAATCAATGGAGTTATTCAATACTCATTACTGATTCAATCAGTTTTGCACTCCCTTCTAGCAGATGTCAGGAGTATCAATGATAATTGTGTTTTTCCAGTATCACTTATTATTAGAGGACAGCATTTGGGAAATCAACAACCAGTAGAGAATCTTAGAACCAAACTTACTCTACCAGCACCACTATTGGGCTCATTTTTGAAAGAGAAGGGTGCCCATCTTTCGACACAAATCGGGAGATGAGTGTCCTTCTGTAGAGTCACCCAAATCGGCATAATTGAAAGCCGATTTTGGGCGTCCTCAACTGCTTTCCGTCGTGGGGACGACCAAAGTTCCCGGGAGCGTGTTGGAAGCATACTGAAGGCGGGACTGGAGTGTGCTTAACACATGGGTGTCCTCGGCCGATAATGGAAAAAAGAAGGACATCCCTGATGAGCACTTGACCGACTTGGTCCATTTTTTCTTGTGACCAAGCCTCAAAAAGGTGCCCAAACTGACCAGATGACCACCAGAGGGAATCAGGGATGACCTCCCCTTACTCCCCCAGTGGTCACTAACCCCCTCCCACCCTAAAAAAACTTTTAAAATATTTTTACCAGCCTCTATGCCAGCCTCAAATGTCTTAGCCAGCTCCATCACAGCAGTATGCAGGTCCCTGGAGCAGTTTTTGGTGGGTGCAGTGCACTTCAGGCAGGCGGACCCAGCCCCCCCCCCCCCCCACCTGTTACACTTGTGGTGGTAAACGTAAGCCCTCTAAAACCCACCCGAAACCCACTGTACCCACATGTAGGTGCCCCCCTTCATCCCTAAGGGCTATGGTAGTGGTGTACAGTTGTTGGGAATGGGTTTTGTGGGCTCAGCACCGAAGGTAAGGGAGCTATGCACCTGGGAGCAATTTGTGAAGTCCACTGCAGTGCCCCCTAGGGTGTCCGGTTGGTGTCCTTGCATGTCAGGGGGACCGGTGTACTACAAATGCTGGCTTCTCCCATGAGCAAATGGCTTGGATTTGGTCATTTTTGAGATGGGCGTCCTCAATTTCCATTATCGGCGAAAACCGAGGTCGCCCATCTCTAAGGTCGACCATCTCAACATTTAGATCAACCATCTCTAAGGTTGACCTAAATGTTGAGATTTGGGCGTCCCCAACCGTATTATCGAAACGAAAGATGGACGCCCATCTTGTTTCGATAATACGGGATGCCCTGCCCATTTGCGGGGACGCCCTCAGAGATGGGCGTCTTTAGAGATGGCCATCGCCGTTCGATTATGCCCCTCATGGTCTTTATGTTCTGAGCACATGTCCTTAAACCTTACAGTGCAGGTTAATGTAATTCAACAAATATAGTATTTAATTCCCCCTTTTCTTACATATTCTTATCATATTACCTTATATTTAATTGGTAGAGAATAGAATATAATAGAATAAAAATAATATATATATTATAATATATTAGATATTATTTGTACATTTTCATGGCTAGTCTTATGTTCTTAAGCTATGTTGCAAGAGTTGTTGGAAAAGATTTGCCCATTTGTAGATGATAAGCAACAGAGTGTTTATTTATGACAATTTGATATACTACCATCATGTTGTACAGGACCAATGGAAGCTGAACTTGAACAGTAAAAACAA
Source organism: Microcaecilia unicolor (assembly GCF_901765095.1). Lineage (NCBI taxonomy): Eukaryota > Metazoa > Chordata > Amphibia > Gymnophiona > Siphonopidae > Microcaecilia > Microcaecilia unicolor. Next base: position 564,297,610 of record NC_044031.1, on the reverse strand, counting down.
GACAAAGACCTCTGAATATATGGAGGAGCACATGAGGAGGGGAGAAAATAGGGCAATATTAGTAACCAACAGTGTAATCCAGGTCAAATGTGACAGAAAGCAAGAGACGATAAGAACAATGAACCCAATGTGCCCAAAGCCAAATTTAACAATTAGGAAGAGAAAAACAGAAAAACCACACCTTAACAAGATATTTAAACCTCTTGTAAGAAGAATCACTGTGAATATCTGAAAACAAGTTCCAGACAGAGGGGATAAGAAAAATAAAGTCAAAGCTATGGGTTGACTCAAGTCAAAAATTAGAAGGCAGGGGAATGACTGGAAAATTTGTGACTCGGACATTAAAGTGGTGATTCTCCAGCAGGGCACCTACACTTAGGCATCCAGAGGGCAGGCAGTATGAGCCTATCCTATAAAATAAAGTATACACCTACTTTCCTTTATAGAATACTAGCACAACTGGGTATTAACAAGCCTAACATTTTGGTATGAGTACATACACCAGCCATAGAGCTGATGTATGTGTGAGCACCTAAGTGTGGCAGAAACCCCCATCGCTTACAGTATTCTGTATGTTACGCACATAAGTAGAAGTTCCACCTATGTCCTGCTCATGTTCCACCCCTGTGTATGCCTTCCTTGCAATTATACACACATAAGTTAAACGGCATATATACCATTTTACGAAAAGCCAATATATTCATCAGCCAATAATGCAGTTGTGATATATATCTAATTATGACATGCACAATTTTAGAAAAGACATTACCTATATGTATATCTCCCTTATATTTGAGGAGTTTGGTTTAAAGCAGTACATACTGTACATACCAAATGAAAAAGGAATTAAATATATGCTAGCCTTTAGGATTTTAAATGTACAAAAGGAGTGGGAAAGCAGTCTAATGGTTAGAGCAAGTGGGCTGAGAACAAGAGAAGCCTGGTTCAAATCCTACTGTGCCCTTAGACAAGTTACTTCACCATCCATTGCTTCAGAGGCCTTCAGAGACAAGGAAATACCATACTGTACCCAAATGTAACTTGCCTAAAGATACAACTGCAATAGGTGTGAGCCAAATCCAGTATGTATGCCTGTGAATGGTCACATAATCCCAGTGAAGTTTATTTTTCACACCTGGGGCTTGGAAGATTCCATGAAGGTGATGAGTTATGCATCATTCTGACAAGCAAATCCACATCCCTAGGACGGCCTCTTAATTAACAGCACTTCTGTTTGCACATTTAGAGAATTTGCTATTTATACATATAAATGGAGGTTCATATACATGTATATTAGAACTTAGAACATAAGAATAGCCATACTGGGTCAGCCCAATAGTCCATCTAGCTCATTATACTGCTTCCAACAGTGGCAAATCCAGGTCACAGTGCATGACCCTGCAAGCGCAATGGCTCATGCTAGAACTTACCATAGCTTCAAGTCCAGAAAGGTGTAGCCACAAGTGGGTCTGGCTGGGCCATGGCCCCTCCACTTTGGAATAAGGTTCACCCAGTCAGTGGTAGCATTACAGGTGAATGAAAGTATAACTAGAGGTGATGTCCATATCTGCAGTACCTTGTGCTCACCCAAATTAACCTCAAGCCCCACCAAAAAATCAGCTCTGGATATACTAGTGCCAGAAGTGGGATGGGCTTTGTTGAAGAAAATTTAAAAAAAAACGTTCAGTTAGACTGCTGGCATCAAGAATGGGGATTGTATGAAAGAGCTGAGTGTGTGTTGTGTGATTGAGGAGAGAAATTTAGAGAAACTGAAAGTGAAGAGCTGGTGTTCGTGAGTTAGAGAGTAGGATTGATTTTGACATCTGAGACAGAACAATTTACATTTATTTTGAGAAAGCAGCATTTTAAAATTGAGATTGCTAGAAGCAGCAGAACTAACAAAACTCTTGGAGGATCTTTGAAGGTGAAAGGGATAGGAGGAAATGTCCTATTGTGGATTAAAAACTAGTTGAAGGATAGGAAACAGAGTGGGGTTAAATGGGCAGTATTCACAATGGAGAAGGGTAGTTAGTGGGGTTCCTCAGGGTCTGTGCTAGGACCGCTGCTTTTTAATATATTTATAAATGATTTAGAGATGGGAGTAACTAGCGAGGTAATTAAATTTGCTGATGACACAAAGTTATTCAAAGTTGTTAAATCGCGACAGGATTGTGAAAAATTACAAGAGGACCTTACGAGACTGGGCGGCTAAATGGCAGATGATGTTTAATGTGAGCAAGTGCAAGGTGATGCATGTGGGAAAAAAGAACCCGAATTATAGCTATGTCATGCAAGGTTCCACGTTAGGAGTTACGGACCAAGAAAGGGATCTGGGTGTCGTCGTTGATAATACACTGAAACCTTCTGCTCTGTGTGCTGCTGCGGCTAGGAAAGCGAATAGAATGTTGGGTATTATTAGGAAAGGTATGGAAAACAGGTGTGAGGATGTTATAATGCCGTTGTATCGCTCCATGGTGCGACCGCACCTTGAGTATTGTGTTCAATTCTGGTCGCCGCATCTCAAGAAAGATATAGTAGAATTGGAAAAGGTGCAGAGAAGGGCGACTAAAATGGTAGCGGGGATGGGACGACTTCCCTATGAAGAAAGATTAAGGAGGCTAGGGCTATTCAGCTTGGAGAAGAGACGGCTGAGGGGAGACATGATAGAGGTATATAAAATAATGAGTGGAGTGGAACAGGTGGATGTGAAGCGTCTGTTCACGCTGTCCAAAAATACTAGGACTAGGGGGCATGCAATGAAACTACAGTGTAGTAAATTTAAAACAAATCGGAGAAAATTTTTCTTCACCCAACGTGTAATTAAACTCTGGAATGTGTTGCCGGAGAAAGTGGTGAAGGCAGTTAGCTTAGCAGAGTTTAAAAAGGGGTTGGACGGTTTCCTAAAGGACAAGTCCATAAACCGCTACTAGATGGACTTGGGAAAAATCCACAATTCTGGGAATAACATGTATAGAATGTTTGTACGTTTGGGAAGCTTGCCAGGTGCCCTTGGCCTGGATTGGCCGCTGTCGTGGACAGGATGCTGGGCTTGTTGGACCCTTGGTCTTTTCCCAGTATGGCATTACTTATGTACTTATGTACTTTGGGTACTCAGGTAAATAAGAGTTTCACCTCATCGTCAACCTCTAGAACCAGTCAAATCTTTCTAGAAACATGGAGAAATTGAGCTGGGCACTGCAAAAAAAGGAGTGGCCAGCTTTATAGAATGTATTATCTAACTTGTCTCATCTAAAAATTGATTGAATGCTGAGAGCTGTGATTGCTTTTGGGGTAGGTAGTGAGAGTGTATGAATGAAAAAAGACTGTAAAGCACATGAAGTGACTTTGACACTACTCTATTCAGTCAGTCTTATGATGATATTTGAACAATCCTGGTATACGATAAGCAGTTAGGGCAGTGGAGGAGTAGCCTAGTGGTTAGTGCAGTGGGCTTTGATGTTAGGAATTGGGTTCAATTCCCACTGCAGCACCTTGTGCTTCTGGGCAAGTCACTTAACCCTCCATTGCCCTAAGTACAAGTAAGTACCTGTATATACTATGTAGACCACCTTGAATGTAGTTGCAAAACCACAGAAAGGCAGTAAATGAAGTTCCAATTCCCTTTTGCTAAAAAGAGGCCAGCAGTAGTTTTAGTGCTTGGATTTTCTACGAACTCCAGTGACTTTTTGACACAGCTCTAAGCTGGCCAACATTCTATTTCTGCCATTAAAGACCATGTACTAATTTCCAAATTAGCGCTCGGCCATTACATTTTATAGCCAGAGTAGAAATAATTATCCTTGTATTAATTATCCAGGGCAAGTGCAAGGCCCAACAAAGAAGAAATTACATTAGGTAACCTGAGCATAGCTATTTTCTTTTATTGGTGTATATAATAAGCACACAAGAGAAGACATATATGATGGTGGGCTGAGATTCCTGAGTTAAGTGGGCATCATCAGATAACATCTCCTGAACTAGGATGCCCACTGCAAGAAAGGCTTAGCTACGTCACAAGGATAAGTGATTGTTTTCATTTGAAAGCTGAGCTCTGCTTTAGGTTATGCCAAAGGATTATGTGTTTAGTTAAAAAGATAAAAACAGTACCATTAACTTCAAAGTACAGAGGGAATGTGGTTTAAAATGTCCTAAGCTCTTCTCTGATGGTTCCATTCAGCTAAAGCTAAGCCTATTAGTAGACATGACAAAAGGGAAAATCCTAATCAGCTATTCCTAAGAGAATAGTGACCTAAAATGATAAACACATTTTTTAAAGTTTGTGCAATACATAGTAACATATTAACATAGTAAGTGACTACAGATAAAGACTTGAACGGTCCATCCAGTCTGCCCAACAGTTACACTCATTGTCAATTCATGATTAAATCAACAATGAACGTGATATTATATACTTGATCATGGCCTTTCTTTGGTGTTTCTGGGACATAGACCATAGAAGTCCACCTGGCTCTGTCCTTATGTTCCAACTACTGGAGTTGATGTCAAAGCCCACTCTAGCCTATGTGAATCCATCTTGTCATTTGTGGGACACAGATTATAAAAGTCTGCCAAACATAGTCCTTGGTTCCAGCTACTGATGTAAATAGAGATCCGCTGTCTTCATCCCACACCTTTTTGAATTCTGTCACAGTTTTTGTCTCTACCACCTCCCTCAAGAGGGCATTCCAAGCATCAACAACCCTCTCCGTGAATATGGTAAAGAGTGTTCTACTAAATGAACGCATGACACTTTTGTATATAATCCTGCAGGGACATGTTTGACTTTGCATCAGGTGTTTACGCATTCTATATATTATTTTTCTAGCCCATGTAGGGTTTTTTTAAGATGTGGCAATTTCGCAAAAGCTCATATAAATGGCAGTTCTATAAACTATCATATACATATAACCCAGCTCTTACAAATATCATTAAATTCCATTTTAGTCAAAGGCATTTAGAGATATTATTATCAAATATAGGATCTTTCAGAATTCATCCAGTAACACCACACAGGCTTATTTAATGTGAGCCAGGCACTTTTATGGTGAACTGGTATTCCTCATTTGATCCATCAATTTAATCAAAGCACCAAAATACTTTTTTTCTTTTTTTCTTATATAACTTAAAACATAGGCACTTAGCTTTATTTGTAGCATAGCTCAAAAAACTTTCTTCTTTGAAAAACTTTAAAGAAGTATATTATTCATCCCGGAGATCCTCATACCGACATGAATTCACGTTTCGCACAACAGTGCTGTATCAAGGTATATCTCCTGAAAATATATAATCCATTGTCAGCCAGCATATCTTTTTTCTCATAAACACTTCTTATATATAACCAATCTCCACATACCTCTGATTTTCACGGAGAAAATCTCCCATTCTTTCATCAATCCTATTTTCTCAAAGATGGCCGCGGCTTTAATGTTGCTTAAATAGGGGAGTTCCCAGTTTCTTACATCACTGTTTTTTTGAACTAATCCCAGAGCCCATCCACCAAAACTCCTCCTCCTCAATTCAAACTACTGACATCCATTCTATCTCACGATTTAAACCATCAGGCTGTACTGAATTTAAGGAAAAAATCCAAGATTGTTCTTTATAATTTAACAGATTTTCCATATTACCACCCTCCCACCCTACTTTAATATGGTCAATTATTCTCCATCGTATATCCACAATCTTATGATCAAGCTCCAACCAATGTTGTACAAGAGGAGCTTCCTCCTTTTTGGTGAGAATACGAGATTTATGTTCATTTAATCGTATTTTCACCGAGCGCTTACTTCTCCCCACATATATCTTATTACATGGACACATTATAATATAAACTACCATCGTTGTGGAGCAATTTGTTACTGAACGAGATCTTAATATTTGCTTAGTTTGAGGATCCATCCATTCTGACCCTAAAATCGTTTGATCACACCATTGGCATTTTCCACAACTGCTATGTTGTGGATATCTTACTTCCTCTTGGATCCAACTTTTTTTCTTTTTTGAAAGCAATTCCCCTATATTTTTAGATCTAGAGAAAGTAACCAAAGGTTCTTCACAGAAAATACCATCAAGCTGTAAAATATGCCAGTTCGTTTTAATAGATTGTGCCAAAAATCTTGACAAGGAAGAATAAGGAAGGACACATACCAATCTCTCATCCTTATTATCTTCAATCCCTTGTTCTTGTAATAATAAATTCCTCTGTGCATAACGGGCACGGAGATAAGCTCTCCTTATTGTTCTTTCCGGATAACCCCGTAATCTAAAACGTTCTGTTAATACCTCCGCCTGTTTTTTAAATTCCGTCAATGAGGAACATAATCTTCTTAATCTCAAAAATTGTCCAATAGGCAAATTATTTTTCAAGTAATATGGATGAAAACTTGTAAAATGGAGATAATTATTACGATCCGTTTGTTTTCGAAAAAGGGATGTGCAGATTTTACCCGCCTTCTTGCCAATATGAATGTCCAAAAAATTAATACTTTTCTGATCGAAAACAGCTGTAAATTTTAAATCTGGACTGATAGTATTTACCCATTGTATAAATTCAATCAGTAATGATTCTGAGCCAGTCCAAATCAAGAAAATATCGTCCAAAAATCTTTTCCACATACTCACTGAAGCAAAGTTCATAGATGGATATATTGACTTTTCTTCAAAATCCGCCATGTATAGCGCCGCTACCGAGGGGGCTAAAGTTGCGCCCATTGCAACTCCATATTGTTGACCATAAAACGTATTGTTATTCCAAAAATAGTTCTTCTTAATCACCAATGTAGCTAACTCCATTAGGAAATCAGTTGAAATTCGTGGTGAGGGAGGGCGTTTTTTAAGATTTTCCTTAATAATATCCAGAGCAGCATCCTGAGGGATATTAGTATATAAAGCAGAAACATCCATGGTAACAAAAAATGCTTCATCCGATATATTAACTTCCTCCAAACTTCGCAACATGTCAGATGAATCTTTAACATATGATCTAATATTTTTAACCATTGGTTGAAGAAAAATATCAATCAATTTCGACAAGGGTTCAAGAACCGAGTTTATAGTAGATACTATTGGTCTTCCTGGTGGATTTGTACAGCTCTTATGTATTTTCGGTAAAAAATATATATATGGAACCGAAGGATTTTTATTAATCAAAAAGTCAGCTTCTTTCTTGGTAATCATTCCACTATTATAGGCTTCTTCCACTATCTGTATAATTTCCTCCATAATCTCCATCGTTGGATCACTCGCTAGAGGAACATATGATTTAATATCATCCAAATGTTTTCTAGCTTCAATATCATACATTTGTCTAGTTTGAAGGGTGACCCCTCCTCCTTTATCTGCGCGTTGTATATACAGATCCCCATTTTTTCGCAACTCTTTCAACGCTATAGATTCTTTTTTAGACAAGTTGAATATTATCCATTTCTTTGAAGAGTCATTTTCAATTTTCAGTAAGTCAGACAGAACCAGCTTCAAATAAGTATAAATAACCGGATCCATAATCTGAGGATACCACTTAGATTTAGGTTTAACCACTGAAATATCAACATTCGAAGCATGGTCATAAAAAAATCTTTTTACCTGTAACGTTCTTATAAAACGGTAAATTGCTACCCTTGTTTTAAAGGGATCATAGGTCACTGCGGGTACAAAGCCCAATCCTAAATTCAGGACTAATTTTTGATCTTCTGTAAGAGGAGCATTAGCAATATTAATAATGGAATCTTCCAATATCAGTATGTTCCTCTGCTTATTGCACCCCTGTCCCCCTGATTTTTCAGTCGACCTCTGCGTGGTCCCCGCCCACGTCCTCGTTCTAAAGGGTGTTCCTGATGTTCATTAACTCGAACCATTCTTCTATCCCGTCCATCCTCACTGCTTCTATCTGAATCACCTGAAGAATTTTCAAACGTTTGTTCAGTCCTTCGATCATCATATATTGGGTATTTATTCCTCCAGGAATATACTTTATCTTGATGGTAATCCCTCTCATCCCTCTTATATTTTTTAATCTTCACTTGTCTAATCGAATCCTTAAATGCCTTAATATTTTTCTGTAAATCATTATGCTGTTTTTCATATTCCTCCAGTGGAAATGATTCCTTTAATTGATGTTCCAACAAGTTTATTTGTTCTTTAATCTCACTTTCAGTAGATGTAGTTTTTTCCACTATCAATACCATCAAATCACGGCTGCATTTATTCAAGATCGCCACCCATTTATCAACAAATTCTTTATCAGATACAAACATTTTCGGTTCTTTAATGACTCTCAAACCCCTTGGAATCATAGATTTTTTTAAATATTGTACTAAAGTGCTGCCATGCAGTTCCGCCCTAGTCAGTCTTTTGTAATGATTTAGACAATCAGTCCATGAGCCCTGAGCAGTATCCCCGGTCTCATTATCTAACAAGGCCGGTCTCTGTAATATACGGGAGACTTGCTCCTCTGTAAATCCTTCAAACATTTTAATTCTTAATGTCTTTTAATCACCCAGTAGTTGAAACAATCCTAAATCTGGTGATAAATATTTCAATAGAGGGGGTATATTAGAGTATCATATACATATAACCCAGCTCTTACAAATATCATTAAATTCCATTTTAGTCAAAGGCATTTAGAGATATTATTATCAAATATAGGATCTTTCAGAATTCATCCAGTAACACCACACAGGCTTATTTAATGTGAGCCAGGCACTTTTATGGTGAACTGGTATTCCTCATTTGATCCATCAATTTAATCAAAGCACCAAAATACTTTTTTTCTTTTTTTCTTATATAACTTAAAACATAGGCACTTAGCTCTATTTGTAGCATAGCTCAAAAAACTTTCTTCTTTGAAAAACTTTAAAGAAGTATATTATTCATCCCGGAGATCCTCATACCGACATGAATTCACGTTTCGCACAACAGTGCTGTATCAAGGTATATCTCCTGAAAATATATAATCCATTGTCAGCCAGCATATCTTTTTTCTCATAAACACTTCTTATATATAACCAATCTCCACATACCTCTGATTTTCACGGAGAAAATCTCCCATTCTTTCATCAATCCTATTTTCTCAAAGATGGCCGCGGCTTTAATGTTGCTTAAATAGGGGAGTTCCCAGTTTCTTACATCACTGTTTTTTTGAACCAATCCCAGAGCCCATCTACCAAAACTCCTCCTCCTCAATTCAAACTACTGACATCCATTCTATCTCACGATTTAAACCATCAGGCTGTACTGAATTTAAGGAAAAAATCCAAGATTGTTCTTTATAATTTAACAATCTTGGATTTTTTCCTTAAATTCAGTACAGCCTGATGGTTTAAATCGTGAGATAGAATGGATGTCAGTAGTTTGAATTGAGGAGGAGGAGTTTTGGTGGATGGGCTCTGGGATTGGTTCAAAAAAACAGTGATGTAAGAAACTGGGAACTCCCCTATTTAAGCAACATTAAAGCCGCGGCCATCTTTGAGAAAATAGGATTGATGAAAGAATGGGAGATTTTCTCCGTGAAAATCAGAGGTATGTGGAGATTGGTTATATATAAGAAGTGTTTATGAGAAAAAAGATATGCTGGCTGACAATGGATTATATATTTTCAGGAGATATACCTTGATACAGCACTGTTGTGCGAAACGTGAATTCATGTCGGTATGAGGATCTCCGGGATGAATAATATACTTCTTTAAAGTTTTTCAAAGAAGAAAGTTTTTTGAGCTATGCTACAAATAGAGCTAAGTGCCTATGTTTTAAGTTATATAAGAAAAAAAGAAAAAAAGTATTTTGGTGCTTTGATTAAATTGATGGATCAAATGAGGAATACCAGTTCACCATAAAAGTGCCTGGCTCACATTAAATAAGCCTGTGTGGTGTTACTGGATGAATTCTGAAAGATCCTATATTTGATAATAATATCTCTAAATGCCTTTGACTAAAATGGAATTTAATGATATTTGTAAGAGCTGGGTTATATGTATATGATACTCTAATATACCCCCTCTATTGAAATATTTATCACCAGATTTAGGATTAGTTCTATAAACTAAGCACTATCATGTATGTGCCCATTGCATGTGTAGGTGTTTAGAATACTACCATATACATACATATGGGCACACATAGGTGAGTATATGCCAGTATGTTTCCTAAGCACTGTTCTGTACATAAGAGCATAAGAACATAAGAATAGCCATACTGAGTCAGACCAATGGTCCATCTAGTCCAGTATCATGCTTCAAACAGTGGACAATTCACGTCACAAGTACCTGGCAGAGACACAATTAGTAGCAACATTCTATGCTACCAATCCCGGGACAAGCAGTGGCTTGCCCCATGTTCCTCTCAATAACAGACTATAGACTGTTCCTCCAAGAAACTGTCCAAACCTTTTTTAAACCCAGATACGCTAACTGCTGTTACCACATCCACATCCTCTGGTAGTGAATTCCAGAGCTTAGCTATTCTTTAAGTGATAAAATATTTCCTCCTATTTGTTTTAAAAGTCTTTCCATGTAATTTTTTAGTGTCCCCTGTTCTTTGTTCTTTTTGAAAGAGTTAAAAAAAATCGGTTCACTTTTACCTGTTCTACATCACTCAGGATTTTATAGACCTCAATCATATCCCCCCTCAACAATCTTTTTTCCAAGTTGAAGAGGCCTAACTGCTTTAGCCTTTCCTCATATGAGAGCAGTTCCATCCCCTTTATCATCATGGTGGCTTTTCTAATTCCACTATAAGGGGCCTAATCGAAAGGGGCGCCCAAGTTTTCCTGAGGACGTTTTCGCAGGACGTCCCGGCGAAGGGGTGGGGAAACCTGCATTATCGAAACAAGATGGGCATCCATCTTTCGTTTCGATAATACGGTCAGGGACGCCCAAATCTTAACATTTAGGTCATCCCTAGAGATGGTCGTCCATAGACTTGGTCATTTCTGATTTTCGGCGATAATGGAAACTAAGAACGCCCATCTCAGAAATGACCAAATGCAAGCCCTTTGATCATGGGAGGAGCCAGCATTCATAATGCACTGGTCCCCCTCACAAGCCAGGACACCAACCGGGCACCCTAGGGGGCACTGCAGTGTACTTCAGAAAAAGCTCCCAGGTACATACAGTGGGGGAAATAAGTATTTGATCCCTTGCTGATTTTGTAAGTTTGCCCACTGACAAAGACATGAGCAGCCCATAATTGAAGGGTAGGTTATTGGTAACAGTGAGAGATAGCACATCACAAATTAAATCCGGAAAATCACATTGTGGAAAGTATATGAATTTATTTGCATTCTGCAGAGGGAAATAAGTATTTGATCCCCCACCAACCAGTAAGAGATCTGGCCCCTACAGACCAGGTAGATGCTCCAAATCAACTCGTTACCTGCATGACAGACAGCTGTCGGCAATGGTCACCTGTATGAAAGACACCTGTCCACAGACTCAGTGAATCAGTCAGACTCTAACCTCTACAAAATGGCCAAGAGCAAGGAGCTGTCTAAGGATGTCAGGGACAAGATCATACACCTGCACAAGGCTGGAATGGGCTACAAAACCATCAGTAAGACGCTGGGCGAGAAGGAGACAACTGTTGGTGCCATAGTAAGAAAATGGAAGAAGTACAAAATGACTGTCAATCGACAAAGATCTGGGGCTCCACGCAAAATCTCACCTCGTGGGGTATCCTTGATCATGAGGAAGGTTAGAAATCAGCCTACAACTACAAGGGGGGAACTTGTCAATGATCTCAAGGCAGCTGGGACCACTGTCACCACGAAAACCATTGGTAACACATTACGACATAACGGATTGCAATCCTGCAGTGCCCGCAAGGTCCCCCTGCTCCGGAAGGCACATGTGACGGCCCGTCTGAAGTTTGCCAGTGAACACCTGGATGATGCCGAGAGTGATTGGGAGAAGGTGCTGTGGTCAGATGAGACAAAAATTGAGCTCTTTGGCATGAACTCAACTCGCCGTGTTTGGAGGAAGAGAAATGCTGCCTATGACCCAAAGAACACCGTCCCCACTGTCAAGCATGGAGGTGGAAATGTTATGTTTTGGGGGTGTTTCTCTGCTAAGGGCACAGGACTACTTCACCGCATCAATGGGAGAATGGATGGGGCCATGTACCGTACAATTCTGAGTGACAACCTCCTTCCCTCCGCCAGGGCCTTAAAAATGGGTCGTGGCTGGGTCTTCCAGCACGACAATGACCCAAAACATACAGCCAAGGCAACAAAGGAGTGGCTCAGGAAGAAGCACATTAGGGTCATGGAGTGGCCTAGCCAGTCACCAGACCTTAATCCCATTGAAAACTTATGGAGGGAGCTGAAGCTGCGAGTTGCCAAGCGACAGCCCAGAACTCTTAATGATTTAGAGATGATCTGCAAAGAGGAGTGGACCAAAATTCCTCCTGACATGTGTGCAAACCTCATCATCAACTACAGAAGACGTCTGACCGCTGTGCTTGCCAACAAGGGTTTTGCCACCAAGTATTAGGTCTTGTTTGCCAGAGGGATTAAATACTTATTTCCCTCTGCAGAATGCAAATAAATTCATATACTTTCCACAATGTGATTTTCCGGATTTAATTTGTGATGTGCTATCTCTCACTGTTACCAATAACCTACCCTTCAATTATGGGCTGCTCATGTCTTTGTCAGTGGGCAAACTTACAAAATCAGCAAGAGATCAAATACTTATTTCCCCCACTGTAGCTCCCTTACCTTGTGTGCTGAGCCCCCCAATCCCTCCCCCCAAAAAAAACCCCACTCCCCACAACTGTACACCACTACCATAGCCCTTATGGGTGAAGGGGGCACCTAGATGTGGGTACAGTGGGTTTCCTGTGGGTTTTGAAGGGCTCACATGTACCACCACAAGTGTAACAGGTAGGGGGAGATAGGCCTGGGTCCACCTGCCTGAAGTGCACTGCACCCACTAAAACTGCTCCAGGGACCTGCATACTGCTGTCATGGAGCTGGGTATGATATTTGAGGCTGACATAGAGGCTGGCAAAAAAATATTAAAAAAAAATTTTTTGAGGGTGGGAGGGGGTTAGTGACCACTGGGAGAGTAAGCTCATCCCTGATTTCCTTCGGTGGTCATCTGTTCAGTTCAAGCACCTTTTTGTGGCTTGGTCGTAAAAAAAAAAGGTCCAGGTAAAGTCGTCCAAGTGTTCATCAAGGATGCCCTTTTTTTTCCATTATGGGTCGAGGACGCCCAAGTGTTAGTCACACCCAAGTCCCGCCTTTGCTACACCTCTGACACGCCCCCGTGAACTTTGGTCATCTCCGTGACGGAAAGCAGTTGGGGACGCCCAAAATCGGTTTTCCATTATACCGATTTGGGTGACCCAGTGAGAAGGACGCCCATCTTGCAATTTGTGTTGAAAGATGAGCATCCTTCTCTTTCGAAAATAAGCCTGTATATCTTTTTTGAGATACGGAGACCAGAATGGAACACAATAGTCAAGGTGAAGTTGCACCATGGAATGATACAGATGCATTATAATATTCTTGGTCTTATTTGCCATCTCTTTCCTAATAATTCCTAGCATCCTGTTTGCTTTTTTGGCTGCTGCCACACACACTGCACAGAAGATTTCAGCGTATTGTCTACAAAGACACCTAGATCTATTTCTTGAGAGCTGACTCCTAAGCAGGACCCAAGCATCAAGTAACTATGATTTGGATTATTCTTCCCAATATGCATCACTTTGCATTTGTCTACTTTAAATTTCATCTGCCATTTGGATGCCCAGTCTTCCAGTTTCCTAAGGTCTTCCTGCAATTTTTCATAATCCACTTGTGTTTTGACAACTTTGAATAGTTTGATGTCATCTGCAAATGTAATCACCTTAAGCGTTGTTCCGTTTACCAGATAATTTATAAATATGTTAAATATTACCGGCCCCTGCAATCCACTATTCACCCTCCTCCACTGAGAAAACATTATTAAAACATACAATATTCTTTACTGTAAATTCCAAATGGCCAATAGATTTTTGCCACACGTTTGTATCTGTAGCCAACCTATTTGCTATTCATCCCAATCTACTAATTCTTTACACAATAAATTTATTGACAGATGATTTACTGTCAGACTATTTCTCACCCTACATACCAATCTACCCACTACTGGGAAACTGAAACAAGCTGAATGATTACACATTCCTACAAAGACACCACATGCCAGCAGAATCCTTCACCTCAGTCACACACATAGAACATGGACAGACGCTCAACTGATACAAAATAGTCAAAATAGGGGACCACCAGAAACATGCAGACAAAAACTGGAGACCCCCCCCCCTCCAAGAAAGCCAGATTCTGTATCCAGTGAGAATAGTGGTAAAAGTAACAGAAATGCATTTTCTTCCATAATCTGCTACATACAAAATTAGAAAAGATAGATATTTCCAAAAAAGTAAATATCCACTAGCAATATACTTCCAAAAAGAAGCAAACAACCATAAGCAGCATATTCCCCTTTCCTTTCCCTCCAATCCATGAGTAGAATGCATGTCCCCCTCTCCATCCCCTTCTATATGCAGCATTTCTCCCTTTTCCCTTCCCTCCATATAAGGCATGCCTCCCTCCCTTCTCCCTTAAGTTCTTCCCTCTCATCCACATGCAGCTTGTCCTCTTCTTTCCCTCTCCTCCATGCAGCTTGTCCCTTTCCCTCCTTCTCATCCACGCAGCATGTCCCCTTCCCCCCTTGTCATCCATGCAGCTTGTCCTCTTCTCTCTCTCTTTCATCCATACAATTTGTCCCCTTCCCTCCCACTCATCCACGTAGCTTGTCCTCTTCTTTCCCTCTCATCCATGCAACTGTTGTCAGTTACTGTGTTATACACATCCCTGGAATATTTAAGTGTCTGCACTTACGCCAGCTCTATGACTGGTGTTACAGTGGATGCCTAAATGTTAAGCAAGCTGATACCAGGTTACGCTAGTACTTTATAATGGTCTAGGTGCCCAAGTTCCATTATAGAATAGGCTCCTATCACCCACCATCATGGTGCCTAATGGAATTGTCCAATAATAGAATTGTTCCCATTGTGCACTGTGTTTTCATAATATTCTTATGGTCCTAGTTCCAGGTCAAGTATGACTAGTAGAACCTTTCAGTTCACATTGATTTGAAGATTTATGTGTTTGCCCACTCTGGATAAAAGCAGCAGGTAAATGTTCTGGCTGGAAATGCAGCTCTCCTGCATATTTATACACATCATTCATTCAAATGTACTTGCATCTCACCTATCTTTTCATTCCTATGCAGGTTACAACCAAATACCCATAGATGATGAAGTGTGAATTGTTATCCATTTAATTTTATGATATGCACCATGGACCAAAAGGACTGCCAAGTTTGTATGTTTATGTCAACCGTTATAGGATTTGAACTACAGACAATTTAGACATAGACATTCTTTCTCTTATCTTTATAGTGTTTTTGACAGTTTCTCCTTTGCAAATCTCCACTTCCATCAACAAGTCTCTTCCTTTCAAACCATGGGTATTTCTGCTGACAAATACATACTCCCATCAGAACAGGATTCAGCAAAAATTGTGATTATTTGTCAACTGCCTTACAGAGCTTATTTTTTTGTAGATAAAAGGAGATTTGGAAAATAGAAAAGGTTATAAAGCTGGAAATAAAAAAGAGGTATTTTCGATTCACTATGAAAACTGCAAATGCATAATAACTATTGATGGTCCAAGTAAGCAGAATGTAGCCATTCAGAATCCTTAATCCCATTCATTGTTTGAGAGTGAGAAAATATAAACCTTTTCTCCTGAAAATAAAATGAAGTGAAATATATGATACTAAAAACATCTAAGGCTGTTCAAGTCTTGAAAATAATATTATGTGCAATGATTTTTACCTTACCATAGAGCACTACAAAATATGATGCACATAAATAAATTTCTGCAGCAAATTAACTAACTCAAACAGGGTAGCAATTTTCTTTCTTACATTTTAAACGTTGGAACTATTATACAGCTATTAAAGTGCACAATTGAGGCTAGTCTGACATGGAGGGGCATAATCAAATGAAAACGTCTATCTCCATGGGCGTTTATCTCCGAGAACGGGTCTATGAAGGGGCGGACCGAACCGTATTTTTGAAAAAAATAGACGTCCATGTTTTATTCGACAATTTGTGAGCTGGGCGTTTTTGCTTTTCAGCGATAATGGAAAATGAAAGCGCCCGGCTCAAAAACGAATAAATCCAAGGCATTTGTTCGTGGGAGGGACCAGGATTCATAGTGCACTGGTCCCCCTCACATGCCAGGACACCAACCGGGCACCCTAGGGGGCACTTTTACAAAAACAAAAAAAAAAGGTAAAAGAGCTCCCAGGTGCATATCACCCTTCCCTTGTGTGTTGAGCCCCCCAAATCCCCCTCAAAACCCACTGCCCACAAGTCTACACCATTACTATAGCCCTAAGGGGTGAACGGGGGCACATACATGTGGGTACAGTGGGTTTGGGGGGGTTGGACGACTATGCATTAAGCAGCACAATTGTAACAGGTAGGGGGGATGGGCCTGGGTCCACCTGCCTGAAGTCCACTGCACCCCCTAACAACTGCTCCAGGGACCTGCATACTGCTGCCAGGGAGGTGGGTATGACATTTGAGGGTGAAAATAAAAAGTTGTGAAACATCATGTTTTGTGGTGGGAGGGGGTTAGTGACCACTGGGGGAGTCAGGGGAGGTAATCCCTGATTCCCTCTGGTGGTAATCTGGTCATTTAGGGCACTTTTGGGGCCTTATTCATGAAAAAACAGGGTCCAGGAAAAGTGCCCTAAATTCTAGCTATAAACGCATACTTTTTTCCCATTATCGGCGAAAGGCGCCCATCTCTGTTCGGGTGATAACCATGCCCCAGTCCTGCCTTCACCATGCCTCCAACACGCCCCCGTCAACTTTGTACGCTTCCGCGATGGAGTGCAGTTGAAAACATCTAAGTTCGGCTTTCAATTATACCATGTTATTTGTTTTTGTGCGCTAAACGTCCATCTCCCGATTTAGGTCGGAACTTGGGCGTTTTTCTCGTTCGATTATAAGCAGGATAATAGTACAACTTACTATTTAAAACCAGAAAGTGAATAGAATAAATGGTTATGGTGGAATAAACTAATTGCAGTTGGTGATGGCATACTGTAATGGAGCACTGGAGCAGGAGCATAGATGAAATGATGTCAGGAGGTAGAGTAAGTACACACAGGAAATCCAGTACAAGAACAATGAAAAATAACTTAGAGGAGCAGCTGCAAAAGTTAAAAATTTACATCTGGCATGGATGTTGTTCAAAAATATCATTCTGGAACCCCAGGCCACATATATTCCGTATGTTAAAAAAGGAGGAAGGAAGGAAGACCAAATGGCAGCTGGCATGGTTAAAAAGAGAGGTGAAGGAAGCTATTAGAGCTAAAAGAAAATCCTTCAAAACATGGAAGAAGGATCTGACTGAAAATAATAGGAAACTGCATAAAGAATGGCAAGTCAAAAGCAAAGCCCTGATAAGGAAGGCAAAGAGAGACTTTGAAAAGAAGATTGCATTGTAGGCAAAAACGCATAGTAAAAATGTTTTTAAGTATATTAAAAGCATGAAGCCGATAAAAGAATTGGTTGGACCGCTAGATGAAAGAGGGGTGAAAGGGGCCATAGCGGAGAGATTAAATGAATTCTTTGCTTCAGTCTTTACCGAAGAAGATGTGGGAGAGATACTGGTGCCAAAATGGTATTCAATGCTGACGAGTCAGAGAAACTGAATCAAATCTCTGTAAACCAGGAAGATATAATGGGGCAATTTGACAAATTAAAAAGTGTAGCAAATTGCCAGGACCGGATGGTATACATTCCAGAGTACTGATAGAATAGAAAAATGAACTTGCAGAACTATTGTTAGTAATATATCATTTAGCCGTAAAATCGAGCAGGGTATCAGAAGATTGGAGGATGGCCAATGTAACACCTATTTTTAAAAGAACGGAACTACAGAGCTTATTCAAAAGCATGGATTAATGAGACAAAGCCAACATGGATTTCGAGAAGGGAAATCTTGCCTCAACAATCTACTAAATTTCTTTGAAGGGGTGAATAAACATGTGGATAAAGGTGAGCCGGTCGATATTTTGTATCTGGATTTTTAAAAGGCATTTGACAAAGTTCCTCATGAATGACTCCAGAGGAAATTAGAAAGTTATGGGATAGGAGGTAGTGTTTTAATGTGGAATAAAAATTGGTTAAAAGATAGAAAACAGAGAGTAGGGTTAAATGGTCATTATTCTCAATGGAGAAGGGTAGATAGTGGGGTTCCACAGGGGCCTCTGTTGGGACTGCTGCTTTTTAACATATTTAAAAAAACATCTAGATATAGGAAAAACTAGTGAGGCAATTAAATTTGCTGATGATACAAAGTTATTCAAAGTTGTTAAATCGCAAGAGGATTGCAAAAAATTGCAAAATAGCCTTACAAGACTGAGTGACTGGCATCCAAATGGCAGATGATATTTAATGTGACCAAGTGCAAAGTGATTCATTTGAGAAAGAGGAACCCAAACTATAGCTTCATGATGCAAAGTTCCGCATTAGGAGTCACCGACGAGGAAAAGGATCTAGGAGTCATTGTTGGCGATACTTTGAAACCCTCTGTCAGTGTTCTGCAGCGGCAAAGAAACCAAATAGAATTTTAGATATTATTAGGAAAGGAATGGAAAATAAAAATGAGGATGTTATAATGCCTTTGTATCGCTCCATGGTGCAACCACACCTTGAATACTGTATGCAGTTCTGGTCACTGCACCTCAAAAAAGATATACTGGAATTAGAAAAGGTACAGAGAAGGACGACGAAAATGATAAAGGGGATGGGATGATTTCCCTATGAAAAAAGGCTGAAATGGCTTGGGCTCTTCAACTTGGAGAAAAGACGGCTGAGGGGAGATATGAAAGAGGTATATAAAATAATGAGTGGAGTGGAATGGGTAGATGTGAATTGCTTGCTTGTTTATTCTTTCCAAAAATACTAGGACTAGGGAGAACGCGATGAAGCTACAAAATAGTAAATTTAAAACAAATTGGAGAAAATATTTCTTCACTCAACGTGTAATTAAACTCTGGAATTCGTTGCCAGAGAATGTGGTAAAAGCAGTTAGCTTAACGGGGTTTAAAAAGGTTTGGATGGCTTCCTAAAAGAAAAATCCATAAACCATTTTTTAAAATGGACTTGGGAAAATCCACTGCTTATTTCTAGGATAAGCAGCATACAATGTATTATACTGTTTTGGGATCTTGCCAGGTACTTGTGACCTGGATTGGCCACTTTGGAAACAGGATACTGGGCTTGATGGACCTTCAGTCTATCCCAGTATGGCAGCAGTTATGTACTTATGTAAATGGAATTAGCATTTGAATGGTTCTGCCTTTTGTGTGCAGCAACATTGGCCAGTTCTTTCAATAGTTTAGAATGGTCTGTTCCTGTGGTCAATGTTCCCAGGTCTGCGGTTTTCCCGCCCAATTGGGCAGCTTTCTGCGGCCCATTGCGGGCAATTTTTGCCGGCTGCGGGAAATTGGGAAGCTTTTAAAAAGCCGCGTTGCGGTGATTGGGCGGTTTTCTGGGGCTTCTATTGGTCCAATTTGGTCCAATAGAAGCCCCACAGAGGCTGGGTTAATGATGTCAGGGGCAGGGTTAGTGACGTCGGGGGCGGGGTTAGTGACGTCAGCGTCTACATCAGGGGCGGGGTTAGTGACATCGGCGTCTACGTCGGGGAAGGGTTAGTGATGTCGGGGGCGGGGTTACTGACATCGGCGCTACGTCAGGGGCAGGGATGATGACATCGGGGGTACATCGGGGGCGGGGTTGATGATGTTGGGGGCGGGGTTTAACTTTTTGTGGGTTTTGGGCGGGTTTTGGGCTCGTTTGTGTGGGGAAACTTTTCAACCCGGCAACCCTGCCTGTGGTTGTCACTTAATTTTATGATTGCACTACTTGTTCAGAGGAGGCAGAAGATGTGGGGACAGAGGCATCACTGTAACATTTAGATACTCCATGGACTGTGGACTGTGTTGTTGCTGCTGGCCAGGAGAACTTGGGCTAAACAGAGCAACACAGTAAGATATGAAAGATGGGAAGGAGGGAGATCTGAAGGATAAATGGATGGGGTGGGGGGTAAGAAGATAGTAAGGAAAGCTGAAATCTAAATAGGTGGGGAGAGAACTGAAGTCTAAGTGAATGGGGAAAAAAGATGGGGAGGGGAGAGAAAAACTGAAATACAAGTGGTTGGGAAGGAACAAAGTAAGATGGGAGGGAAAGAAGAACTGAAAGCTAAATAGAAAGGGAAAAAAAGAAAAGGGGAAATAAGGAGAGCTGAAAGTTAAGTGAATGGGGTGGAAAGAAGAAAACAGAAAGGAGGAAAAGCTGAAGACTAAGTGGATGTGGGAAAAGGAAAGAAGCCGTGAAGGAAGAAGAGCTGAAGGATAAGCATGTACCCATGCCAAAATTATATTTTAAGGTGACGATTCATAGAAAAATGAAACAATCTCAATAAACCTAGAAGATGTAATAGGGCACATTATCAAACTAAAAAGTAGCCAATCACCTGGACCAGATGCTATACATCCCAGCGTGCCGAAAGAACTGAAAAATGAAATTGCAATCCTACTATTAGTAAATTGTCATTAAAATT
This sequence comes from Microcaecilia unicolor, assembly GCF_901765095.1. NCBI lineage: Eukaryota > Metazoa > Chordata > Amphibia > Gymnophiona > Siphonopidae > Microcaecilia > Microcaecilia unicolor. Next base: position 564,276,927 of record NC_044031.1, on the reverse strand, counting down.
ATCTACAGATGATTGGGCAATGGTCAATGTAATATCAATTCTTAAAATGATCTAGGAAGTTATAGCCTGGTGCACTTACAAAATCATAGAAACTATTATTTAATAAACCAACATTAATGAGCATATAGGCAGTCGTGGGTTAATATGACAAAGCCAACCTGGATTTAGCCAAGGGAAGTCTTGTCTCACTAATCTGCTACTTTTTTTTTTAAGGCATGAATAAACATATAGATACATATTATGGAAGGTCCTGTCATGGGGAGATCTTAGGAAAGTGATACGGGATACTGATGAATTGTCCAAGTTGAGAACTGTAAAAAGAAATGCCGCCTGATATTTAAAAGAAAATGGCTGCTAAAACAGCACTTAGGTGGTTATCCGGCACTGAATATCAGTTAGTAGCTTAAAGATAGCTGGTTATATTGCACAGACCTGCCAAGTTTGTCAGCCATATTTGGCTGCAACAATAGAATAACTTTGACCAGTCTGACTTTAATCAGCCAGCACTGAATATCAGCTTGGCCGGTTAAAGTTGGACCATCCAGATTTAAACCGGATATTCAGTGCCGGTCGCTGGAAATGGCCCTGCATTGAAAATCCAGGTTTAGTGTGGACTGCGGAAGACAACCCGGCTATCTCCCACAGTCTGAATATCGGGCGAATGGTGTTTTTCCTTTAAGATGTGACAGGTAATATAGTACCAGTCATGAGAAAAAAGGTTATTGCCCTTTAAAAAAGGGAAGGGGAGGGAAGGAAAAATGACAAATCTCAGGAAGCCTTGCTAGGGCATAAACCTTCCAGAGCCCAGAAAGGGGGGAAGGTAATTAAGAAAATTCTGGCCTAATCCAGAAGAGAGCTAGGAGGAGTGTCCTCGAATTGGTGTGGGAGGAGACAATCTCACCAATAGTTGGGGCAGTTAAAAAGAAGGGAGGGGTTTAGAGACTAAAGACCTATAAATATTTATTTAGGAAAAAACAACAAAAAGAAGAAGAATGGAGAGCAGAAATCAATACCTACAGCTTGTAGAAGAAGAAGAACCTGAACCTAAAAGTCTGGGAGTTGATTTATGGAAGTACAAGCACAGGTTAATGCTGTAACCATGATCTTTGAAGTTTGTCTTTGAACTGGAAAGAACAGCTGGAGTGGAGGGCAGGAAGGTATGGTCATATTGAACTTTGTCCTGCCCAAGGTATGGAGCTTATTTTGAAGGAAGCTGGCAAGAGAAAATCCCCAGATGATGTGTCAGTGTTTCCAAGGAAAATGCCAATTTGCCTAAGAGGTGGAGTCTTGAAAAGACTAATCTGCATAACCCAGGAACTTTCACATTATTGTTTCTTGTGTACCTTTGCTTGAAGGAGTGCTAGATCAGATATACTGAATAACAAACGTGTTGTCTTCTCTCCAAGGAGGAGCAGTGTTCATTGGTGGGAGAGGCTGCTTTAGTGGTGGAAAGGAATTCTCTCTAAGAGAAGTAGGTGCTGGTAACAAGGACTACTGTTGCTGAGGAGCAGGTTACCTATGGCTTCTCTCTGATTACTTTTTGGGGTTGTGGGTTTTTTTTTTTTGGGGGGGGGGAGGTAAGTTCCTGTTAACTGCATAGAAGGGCTAGTAATCAGCTTGTTCCCTCCAATATCCAAGGGAGTCAGGAGCTGAAACTGCTTTGAAGTCTGAGAACCCAGGGTCTTGTGATAATGAGAGCTTGTTGAAATTTTCAGAAAATGTTTGAAAAATGTAACCTGGGCTTCACCCACATGCTAGCTTCATCCCCAGGCTACAAAAGAAAATCCTTTTACACACTTCACAGTCTTTGCTCACTCTCAGGCCACTCTTTCCAGACACCTCATTCCCAGTCCACTTACAGTCGAGCTGGGGTGGGTCAATGGTGCAGAATAATGATCTGGGGGTTTGGGAGATACTTTCCAATTCTGGTTTCCATATAACTCTTCAGTCCAGGAACCACACTGTACTCCAGAAGGCTTAAGAACAAACGTAACTTGTATTGCAACCTCTGCAATGAGCAGACTATTAACTTTAATCTTCTTACAGCCACTTAATAAACTCCAGCACAATTCAATCCCATACCTCTGTTGTTCCCGGAGGGAACACCTTTTCCACTTCATCTCAAACACATGTGTCTCTGCCTCAAACATCCTCATAATAGGAGATATCAACCTACACCTCGAAGACGACACCTCAACAGGCACACAAGAATGCAAAGAATTCTTAAAACTCTGGGATCTACACTCACCTAACACTCAACCAACACATGCAAAGGGACACACGCTAGACATTATTACACACAAATTCGACTCAGACTCAACTCTCCTACTTACAGACACAAGATGGACACCCACACTTTGGACAGACCACCATAAAGCACATGTCTCCCTCCACTGGCGAAAAATACACAGAAACGCAATCAACAAAAACGAACGAACAACATACACCACGAGAGGAAAAATAGACCCCACAACATTCTGGCAACAGATCTACCGAAATGAATGGTCAACAAATACAGACACCATACAATTCCTCCAGGAATGGGATGATATATGTAAAACAACATTGGACACAATTGCCCCAATCCAAACCAGAACATCATGTAGGAAAAAATCAAATCCATGGTTCACTGAAGAGCTGAAAAAACTCAAAACACAAGTCAGAAAACTAGAACGCGCATGGAACAAAGAGAAAGATGAACACACAATGAATGCCTGGAAATCACTTCGGAGGAAATACAAATATACCATAAAACAGACTAAAAGACTACACTACAAAACATTGATTGGACCAAACTACAATGACACACACAAACTCTTCTACCTTGTAAATAATTTGCTAGACACCACACCAGTTACAAACAACAGCAAAGATATACCTGGGGTCGACAACCTCGCAAAACACTTCAAGGAGAAAATTATACAACTACGAAATAAAATTCCCACCAGCCCTACTGAATACGACACACTCCTAAACTGTCTAGACCCAGAAGACGGAATACACCCAGCAGACAGGATCTGGACAGAATTTGAATCACTGTCAGAGGACCTCATCTCCAAGATGCTCAAAAGATTCGCCAAATCCCATTGCAAACTAGATATCTGCCCAAACAGCATCATGAAAACAGCACCTCAACAATTCATAACAGACCTAATGAATCACGTGAATTTCATGCTACAAAACGGACTCTTCCCAAAGGAAAAAGGAAAAATTCTACTCACCCCAATTCCCAAAGACACAAAGAAAAAGGCAAACGAAATAACCAACTACAGACCAGTAGCATCTATACCACTAATAACCAAAATAACCGAAGGAATGGTAACCAAACAGCTCCCAAATTATCTCAACAAGTTCTCAATACTGCATGATGCCCAATCAGGATTCAGGTCAAATCACAGCACGGAAACAGTACTAATTACCCTAATGACTAAATTCAAACAAATGATTGCTGCCGGCACCAACATACTCCTCTTACAATTTGACATGTCAAGTGCCTTTGATATGGTTGACCACGAAATCCTATTACATATACTTGAATACTTTGGCATTGGAGGCAATGTCCTAAACTGGTTCAAGGGGTTCCTAACCCTGCGCTCATACCAAGTCACATCAAATTCTACTACGTCTACCACATGGACACCTGAATGTGGAGTACCGCAGGGATCCCCCCTCTCGCCAACCATCTTCAACTTAATGATGACTCTCTTGGCAAAACTTCTATCAAATCACAACCTTAACCCTTACATATATGCAGATGATGTAACAATATATATTCCTTTCAAACAAGACATTAACGAAATCTCCAATGAAATCAACCAAAGCCTATACATCATGAATACCTGGGCAGATGCATTCCAACAGAAACTGAACGCAGAGAAAACTCAATGCCTCGTACTTACCTCCCAATACAACACGAACAAATTTACCGCTATCAACACACCTAAACTAAATCTGCCAATCGCTGAAACTTTAAAAATCCTCGGAGTCACTATTGACCGCCACCTAACACTGGAGACTCACGCGAATAACACAACCAAAAAGATGTTTTACTCCATGTGGAAACTGAAAAGAATAAAACCATTCTTCCCAAGGTCCGTATTCCGCAGCCTAGTGCAATCACTCGTACTCAGCCACCTAGACTATTGCAACTCACTATACGTAGGCTGCAAAGAACAAATACTGAGGAAACTTCAAACAGCCCAGAATACAGCAGCCAGACTCATTTTCGGAAAACCAAAATACGAAAGCGCAAAACCCTTGCGTGAGAAACTACACTGGCTCCCACTCAAGGAATGTATCACCTTTAAGGTATGCACCTTGGTTCACAAAATCATCCACGGTGAAGCTCCTGCATACATGTCTGACTTAATAGACCTGCCACCCAGAAACGCTAAAAGATCATCCAGAACTTTCCTCAATCTCCACTTCCCTAATTGCAAAGGCATAAAATACAAAGTACTGCATGCATCAACCTTGTCCTATATGAGCACGCAATTCTGGAATACACTACCACGCAACCTGAAAATGATCTACGAATTAACCGACTTCCGCAAACAATTGAAGACTCATCTCTTCGAGAAAATTTATTGCAAGGTTCAAAACACATGAAGTCCATACATACTAATAGAAATGCATCAATACACTCCCTTCTGAACTTCTCTTACCCATATTGTCACCACACTTCATACTCCACCCACAGATAAAATGTTATACCCTATGTTCTTTTGAATCTGATCTATCGCCTTATCTTTTCCCCACTATAACCTCACATGGTTTCCATGCCCTAACGAATTTTGACTTGACTATGACTTCCTATAACTCCTCACAATGTAACCCATAATCGTACTGTAACACTGTATTTCCATCCTTCACAAAGTATTGTAAGCCACACTGAACCCGCAAATAGGTGGGAAAATGTGGGATACAAATGCAATAAATAATAATAAATAAATAATAAATAAAATAATTCTCCTCAAGTATATTTACAGAGGCACTTTCTTTCAGGGATTATATACATATATTCACACAGCTCCTGTCCATGCCTATCCCAGAGAATATTGTCCCAAAGGCTGTGTTCCTCACTTATAGGTTCAGACCCTCCTGGTTTGACCTCCCTCCAAGATGACCTTTCAGTTGGCTCGCCCTGGTCCTGGGATGGGCACTTCCTAGCTTCTATCCCACACTCCCAGGCTGGGTCTCTGCTCTACCCACTTGTAGCTCTCCTCTATCACAGCTATGGTTTTGCTGAGTAACAATTCCTCTTTACAGCCAGTCTGCTTCTCTTAAAAAGGGATTCCCTTTACTCCTCCAGGTCAGTGGCAGGGAACCATCAGGCAACCAAAGACCCCTCCTAAATGGCAAACTAATTCTTTTATTGCAAGCAGTAGAGCTTCGATAGTGAGTCTATAGTTTAAAAGCAATAATACTACGGGCTCACTCTCAAAGTTTTACTGCTTGCTATAGCTCTTGTTCTATTTTGACGCACAGAGCGCATCAATCTGTTTGTTTTGATACACTAACGACGACAAATATTTCAAGTGGATGATTTTATTTAACACAAGAGACTCCTGTTGCAGGCCTAGTCGGCCAAAACACAGCTGTGCCGAGTCTCGATCATCCTTAATAAACAGTTTTTTTCATCTGGAGCGTCATCCATTGCTTTTGAGTCATCTTCGCTGTTTTGCTACATACTGTATACTCTTGCGGAGATTTGTTTCTCCTTTGTTTACATCGATTGTGGGCCAGTTGAAGACAGACTGATCCAGCTGACTGGTACAGAACTCAATTGCCAGGGAGTTCCAGAGTCTGGGTCATCCCTATTTGAAACTATTGTTACTGTACAGTACACACTGAGGAAAACCCTGTCAAGCCTCTTAAGACTTGTTAACTGTAAAGTCTCAATATCTTGAAGTATAACCTTGGCACACCAGCACACACCTGAAGTTTCTTTATTTTCTGAAGATTCCTTTATTGAATAAATACAGATAATTTACTCACAGTCAGATGTTCAGAAGTGTTGCCCTAGGGCACAGAGACTCTGTAATTCTGTGAGCTGTATCAGTGGTTGGAGAGAGGCAGCTTTATTGCAGAGGTGAGAAAATAGTTGAACAGGTAGAAGTAGCTCAGAGCTGGGTGACTGGAGAGTGCAATATCTCATTAGGAAGATATATTCAAGGTAAAAAAAACCAAGTTTGTTCCAAAGAGTTTAGCAGGACAAGTGCTGTCTGAAGCAAGATGGAGAATGCCTCATGGAGAGAGAGAGAGAGAGGCCAAGAAGGGCTCACACAGGCCCAGGGAGGAGGGGGTAAATAGACCAATGGGGACAGAGCCTACCATCAAGTAGCAAGGGTGGTCCTAGAGGACAGCCCTCGATTGGAGGCAAAGGTCATACCTGGCTGACCTCTCAGGACAAAGATAGTAAGAATGACCAGGAAATGATAGCAGGTAGACAATGGAGCCAAGCTTGGCTGAGAAAGAGAAGAGGTCTAGGAAGCACAAACCAATAGTAACAGTTCTTATACAGACAGGCACGTATGGCTGCATTGCCTGTGAACTACATTACACACAATGCATTGCTCATGTATCTTTGCAGTGAGAACTGCAGCAATGAAAATCCTTAGAAGTGAGAATAGCAGTAAAAGCATTAAACACTGTAAGGGGTTTAAGAGAAGACTGCTTCAAGGAGAGCGAAGGCAAAGACAGGAGGGAAGTGTGCTCGGGAGGAAGAGCAAATTTCATTCACAGTTCCTTATAGACATGGAATTTGCCCCCTAGTGGCCAAAAGGTTGACCAGAATAATACCTAAGGATAGGGACTACCATTCCCACAATCCACCAGACCCTATGCAGGACTCACAGGAAATATAGGGGGTGGGACAGGATTGGGAGATGGTTTCTAATCAGGGAGATGGGGAGCAGCTGGGAGAACCCTGTGGGGAGGAGGAGGATATGGAATGGGATAAAATGGAGGCAGGGGAGGAGATAGGGGAGGAGCATATGGAGGTGTCGGCATTAGCACAGGCTCCAGATGGCAAGGTGAGAGGTTTCCTGGCTGCAGTATTACCTCAACTGTTTAAAATTGGAGAAACAAAACTGGTGCAGTTGGGGAGGAATCTGTGGAGGAGAGTAACTCAGCAGATTTACTGTGCACCAAAGGGAGTGCCTTTGAAAGGTTGGACTGTGTCTAAAATCTCCGTAGGGGAGGAGGTCGAAGCTATGTTGATGAAATGAACTGTTTGTGAAAAGTGAAAGTAGCCAGTAAACTACCTGAGAACTGAAGGTAGTACCAAGAGAAACTGGACTGGGGTTAAAATGTCTTGAGACAGGAACTTGAATTATATTGTTGAGGTGGAATAAATGTAAGACACTTGTGGTGAAGAACTGTCCTGTAATGATGAAGTTGGAACTGGAATAAGTCGGTGTGACTAAACTGGTGTATATAAAAACCCTTAACCTATAAAAGTATTGGAGTTGCTGCACGTTTGTTGAACCTTAAGGACAGCTTGAGTAGCAGTTACCCAAAGGAGCTGCAGAAGCTGGGGGTTTGGCATAAGGATAAACTCGTAGTCCGAAGGTCTGGGCCTACATTGGAGCCTACAGGCTAAGCAGGGTTGACTCTGGCTGGAAGAGGGACCAGCTGACAACACATTTTAGGGTCACATTATAAACTAGTGCAAGGCTGTCAGAGGACAGAACAAACCCTACCATACTTGCAGCTGTCCATACATTACAGAATCTAGCTAAACATCAAGCAAGAGGTGATCTCCCTTTTAACAAAATATTTAGACAAGAGAAGGAGATTTTCTACATACATTACAGAATACCATTTCAAAACATTGATCTTTGTAAACCACCTACAACACAGGTAACTGAAGGAAACACAAATAAAGCTATGTCAAAGATAAGAAGGGAATAGATATCTGTATTCAGTAAATTAGGTTGTGCTTGTTTGTTCCATTGTGTTATCTGCCTGTGGTACTGCTGTTTAAATACAGTAGAACACTTTCACTACAATACTGTAACCAACTCTTCGGAGAAAGACTGACTCATTGTCTCTTCTTGTCATCAGTCATGCACCACCTGACTGTGTGCTTGGATAATGCATTATAAGAGGGCTTCCTTTCATATTCAGAGCAGGTATTGTTAAGGTTGCAATAGAATCCAATAATTAAAAAAAAAAACTCTGCTGTTGCATGTTAGGAGAATTTTATTAATTATTGTTCTTATTGTGGATTGTTTTATGCTTAATGAATATGTATGTGGATCTTTTGTTACCCACCTTGGATAAAGGAGGGATACAAATGAAGTAAATATAATAATAAAAATACTAATAGAACTACATTTTTTCAGTTCAAGCACAATTTATTTTCTCATCTGTATCTGTGCTCACTTTTCATAGAGGATTCCTAAAGGTTCTGATGTGTCATGTTGTAAATCAAGTAATAAAATGTTTCATGTTCTTTCTTACTAAATACAATATACAAAATGGGAGTTTGCATTAAATGATGTGCAGTACAGATTGGCAGTACATTGAAACCTTTGCATAATCTTGTATTTTGCTTTTTTTCATAGCAAAGATCATGTTTTTCTGTATATGTAGCACAATATGGTGAAAGAAATAATATCATACAGTATGTGCTATCTAATTTGCAATGTGCTGCTTTTGGAATCTGGATGGCCTGCTCTTGAGGCTGAAGTACTGTTTCTGTGGAGAAACAGTGCCCTCTTATGACAAGATATGGAACTGCTAGATTCATAAAGTCATAATTATAATTTTGTTTATACCCTGCACTTTACCTTTTGACTCTTGAATCTATTTTCAGAATTATCTTTTCACATAACACATTTTATGGGCATTTTCAATATGATGTCTAAGTCGAACTTTGGACATTTTGTGCTAAACGTCTCACATCCTAATAGCGAATGTAACAGTTTTCAAAAAGCAAAACATCTATCTTTTTTTTTTCCAAAAATACCATTTGCAACAAGGTTTTGTGCTCTGTGTTTATCATTTCAGGCCTTTAAAAAAATACAAGTGAAAAACGTAGAAAATCAAGATATTGGGATGTAGGAAGGGCCAGCATTTTTAGCAGACTGGTTCCCCAGACATCCCAGGAGAATAATGGGGCACCCTAGGGGGCACTGCTCTGGACTTCATATAAATGCTTCCAAGTACTCATTTCACTGTTGCTTCCTTATCTTGTCTTCTGAGGCCTCCAAAACCCACCCAAAACCCACTACCCCCCAACTGTATACCACTACAATAGCCCTTATGGGTGAAGGGGCACCTATATGTGGGTACAGTAGGTTTCTGGTGAGTTTTGGAGGGCTCACAGTTTCCACCATAAGGTTAACAGGTACAAGGAGGTATGGGCCTCGGTCCACTTGTCTACAGTGCACTGCACCCACCACTAGACTACTCCAGGGACCTGTATGCTGCTCCAATAGACCTGCTATAGCATCTGAGGCTGTTATAGAGGCTGGTGAGTAGTATTTTTATTCACATTTTTGGGGGGTGGGAAGGAGTCAGTGACCACTGGGGGAATAAGGGAGGGTCATCCCCGAATCTCTCCAGTGGTCATTTAGGGCACCTTTTTGTCTTTTCATTAGAAAAACAGGTCTAGACCAAAACATTGATGTTTTCACCCTAGACATTTTGGTTTTGTTCCATTACAGCTGTGAAACTGATTCTTTGCAGTTCAGAATACTGGTGTAGGCAAGGCAGGACAAATAGGGGCTTTCTCTATGAGATGAATGGTCAGAGGTGGGAGATGACAAGACAATTTTGGTGGGCAAAACAGGAGCTTAAATTACTTTGGGGAGAAGTTCACTGCTTCCATCATGAACATCCCTCAAAAATCAAACCCCTCCTTCACTTCCATCACCTTCCATTGAGTTCTCCAAGTCTCTGGAAGGTTCTGGTGCCAGAACGCCTGAGTTTCCAAGCAGATACAGGAAACAAAAGTTCACCAAAAGGGCAACCTAGGAGTTGTAGTGTTACTTGGAAAAAAAACACTGAAACAAAATGCTGCCAGAATCTGCAGGCAGTCTGCTCTCATTGACTGGATGCCTAAAACAGAAAAAGGCTGCATAGGAATCAGCACACAGGCATACAATACAAACTTTGGAACAGAAGGGGATAAATTCATACAGCTACTCTGTTGAATGTTTCCCAATATTACAATTCTTTTCCTGCAGTTAGCAGAACTGGATAGCAGTTGAATACTTCCGCTATCCAGTTACTTTCCTCAACACTTTTTCTTCCCTAAGTCCAGCTCCTCGTTATACAGATAGTATTGGGCCAGCAATATGGCAATGAGGTGCCTACAGTATCCTCAAAGGCCATGCCTCCTCTTGCAAAAGGTTTTTGTTACCATCTCAGGTTTCCAAAGAAGAAAGGAGACAGGAGAGTGTTGAAATAATGGAGGTGTAGGAAGTCAACCTTGATATTTCTGGCTTGGTGAAAGTATTACAGATGGATATTAGGAGTAAGGGTACTCCATTGACTTCTTATGCTCTTGAACATGATAAGATCTGAACGATTGTTATTTTATTTTTAATTTAGATAAGTTAGTTTTTGCGAGTTAACATTTCTGTGTTTATGGAGATTTCTATTGCTGCTCAGGAAGGACTCAAGTCTTTCCTGGCTAAAAGGCAGTTATGGCTATGGGGGCAGCATTTTTGTTGCCCTTACTCTCTGCTTTAAAATTTCAGGGTGTCAAGTACATTTTTGACCCAATTTGACTACAAAATTGTCTTGATAATAGGAATGTGTGATTCATCAAGATGATATCTTAATGAGTTATGTGAGCATAACCATTCCTCATATCTAATATATGTTATGCCTGTAGTGGCCATTTTCCACCTACATGCATGCCCCCTTGCATTTACACACTGTGAGGTGAATTCTATAAATCACGCCTAAAAGATCAGTGCTGGAAAAAAGAAAATAATGAATTGCTATTCTATAAGCCTTGCCTAAAGTTAGAACAACGCTTAAGTGCAGGGGTCGCACGTAAAATTTGCCCATTTGTACCAATGAAAATGTGGTACAAGTGCCCTGTGCCTAAATTTGCCCCACAGAATGCCCACAGTGCCCCCCCAAAACTCCCATGACCCTTCCATTTCAATGCTCCCTTTTCTGGGATGTAAGCAAAGTTTAGTTGCTGATCACGTGCCTAAATTTACACGCGTGCATCTTAATTGATTTCAATTAGCTCCAATAATTGCTTGTTAAAAAGCCAATTATTGACACTAATTAAATTCTTGCACAAATTGAATGCATTTGTATGCACAATCTTAGGCCACGTCTGTAGAATTAAGGGGTATGCCACTTACATGCCCTAACAGAATAGTGCTGATGCACATAAGCGCAAACGTTTTGTACTATTTCCGCATGCCTTGTTATAGAATTGCCCTTAATTTATATGCTTTTTAGCATGTATATGGTCATGCAATTTTATATGTCCTTTTCCATATGTAGAACAGGCTTTATATAGGAAGAAAGCTTTATAAAACTTCTCCCAATATGTCTAATTTGTTGGTTTTGTCTTTTTATTAGTTTGTAACAGAGTGACTTATCTTAGGGGCCCTTTTATTGGGGTTACCGTTTACTCTTCCGGGACTACCATCTGCCCAACGCGGCCGCCAGTGCATGCCATTTCTGGAGGAAAAAGAAAACTCCTGGAAATGGCTTGCACGGTGGTAATCAGGCATCCCTGCGTGCTGCCCAGTTACTGCCAGGTTAGCACGGGAGCCCTTATCGCGGAGACAGCTCCCCGCCGCATGGCCATGTGGTAAGAGTTACCTCACCGTGTGGCCATTTTGCGGGGGGAGATTTTACAAACTGGGAAAAACAGCTCCAGCCGCTACCGCAAGGCCCTTTTTCCTGCAGCTTAGTAAAGGGATCCCTTAGTTTCCTTCTTGGTCTCGCTCAGTTGTGTCTCTGCAATAATATGGCAATAGCATGACTGTTTAGCTTACTTTTACTTCTTTCTTTCAAACTTCATAATGGCATTTCCAAATCAAGAATATATTCTTCTTTGTTGAATAAATTCACAAACAAAAATTAAAAAATAAATCCCTGGTGGACAATCTAGGCTTTGTAAACAGACACCTCTTAGATTAATCACAATAAACAACAGCAAACTGTAACAGCTGTGCACTTATTTAAATTATAAGTCAGTAATACCAATTAATTCTGTATAATGAGGCATGTGCATTTGGATTCACGCTTAATTTTTATACAGTACAAAAATTATCAGATTCAACAGATGTAAGCATTTGATTTTTCAGATTAACTAACTGTGGGATAACACTTTTCATGGTTTAGAGATGAATGAACCTGTTTATAAAGGTCATTTTCTTGCAGATAGGCCAATCTGACACCGATAATTCAAAATCAAAGTCATGGTTCGGCACCAAAAATAGGAAATATTTTTGTAGCGCCGGAAATGGCTTGTGCTAGGGGTGGGAACTACCACTGGGCTCCTGCGCTAACCCAGTGGTAGTTCCAGACTGGCGGACAGTAAGCCCGTGGTGGGCATACCACTGCTTAGTAAAAGGGCCACCAGCCAGCTCATTTTCGAAAGTGATCGCCGACCATCTTCCGACACAAATTGGGAGATGGCCGGCGATCTCCTGAACACGGCCAAATCGGTATAATCAAAAGCCGATTTTGGTCGGGTTCAACTGCTTTCCATCGTGGAGCTGGTGAAACATCAAGGGGGCGTGTCAGTAGGGTAGTGAAAGCAGGATGGGGGCGTGCTCACGAGATGGCCAGCTTTGCCCGATAATGGAAAAAAAAAGCCAGGCTTGACGAGCATTTCGCCGGCTTTACTTGGTCCGTTTTTTTTCATGACCAACCTTCAAAAAGGAGCCCCAACTGACCAAATGACCACCGGAGAGAATCAGGGATGACCTCCCCTTACTCCCCCAATGGTCACCAACCCCCTCTCACCCCCCAAAAAAACTTTTTTGCCAGCCTCTATGCCAGCCTCAAATGTCCCCTGATGGCAGTATGCAAGTCCCTGAAGCAGTTTTTAGTGGGTGCAGTGCACTTCAGACAGGTGGATCCAGGCCCATCTCCCCCCTATCTGTTACACTTTGATGGTAAATGGGAGCCCTCCAAAACCCACCCAAAACCCACTGTACCCACATGTAGGTGCCCCCTTCACCCATTAGGGCTATGGTAATGGTGTAAAGTTGTGGGGAGTGGGTTTGGGGGGATTGGGGGGGGGGGCTAAACAACCAAGGGAAGGGAGCTATGCACCTGGGAGCTATTTTTATTTTTATTTTTTTTTAATTTTTAGAAGTGCCCCCTAGGGTGCCCGGTTGGTATCCTGGCATGTCAGGGGGGCCAGTGCACTACAAATGCTGGCTCCTCCCATGACCAAATGCCTTGAATTTGGCTGGGTTTCAGATGACCGGCATTATGTTCCATTATGGCCGAAAACCAATGCCGGTCATCTGAAACCCGGTGAACTCTGACATTTGGCCGGGCCCAACCGTATTAGCGAAGGAAAAGATGGCCGGCCATCTTTTTCGAAAATACAGTTGGCTCCGCCCACTTACGGCGTCGGCCCCGAAGATGGGCGGCCAGCTATTTGGTCGGTGCCGTTCGATTATGCCCCTCTAAAGCTTCTAAAACAGTAACTGTACAGTTACGCTCGTAACTACATATTAGTGCCAAATAATTCCAATAATCATCAGTTTTTGGTTGTTACCTCCACTTAGCCCTTAATTTGCCAATTAACTTACATGTGTAACTGGCAGTATTCTAGAATTTACGCAGGCAAATTTGCTTGCTAAGCATGAAAATGTGCACACAAAATTATAGAATTAGGAGAGTGCCTTCTATGAGATATGGGACTGACCCCTCCAGCAATTGACATTGACAATGTCCGTCTTGTTTCAGCTACCTGTTTGCCATTTATATAGTTGGTTTGGCTATTATCAGATGCTCCGTTATAGAAATGCCTTTCAAGTGATTAATATTACATCATAGCTTACACCCTATGCTGTCTATTAAAATGTTTTACTGTGTATTGGGTTGACATTGTAATATAGCATACTATGCCATACTTTGTATTGTTGTTTGAATATTTTTACTGCTTTAATTGTCTATTGCTTATGTTGGACAGATTCTTGCTGTATACCACCTTGAGTGAATTCCTTCAAAAAATAAAGCTTCATAAATAAATAAATATTACATGCAGGTTTTTTTTGTTTTATAAAAACCTATTTTTGAGTATAAAGCATTATTTTAAATGAAGAAATTAACTTCTGCATGGATATATAACTCAATGTGAGTATGACTTTTAGTCATAGAAGGCTTGACCCAAATCAAGATTAGATTAAGTTATGAATAAAGAATGACTTAATATGTGGAGGGCAGTTCTATAATATGAGCCTAAAACTGGGGGCCCAGAGGACACTTGGTAGGAGCCTATTCTATACAAGAACATAGGCATCTATTTAACTTTGGGGCCTTTACAAAGGCACTCCAAAAAGTGGCCTGTGGTACTGTGGGCGCATGTATTGGACTCAAGCTGGACCATTTCTCCACCGCTTCTGGAAAAAAAAGGGAGGGGAGGTTGGCTAGGAAATGGACACTTAGGGGGAATTGTATATATGATGCCAAACATTAGGTGCTACTTCCGCGTCAAAATTTTGGTGCAAAAAAAAACATTCTAATGGCTGCAAGACTAGGGGCTTTGGGCAGACTGGGGGCATTTCCGCATGCAGTGTTATAAAATTTGGGGGATCCACGCCCAAATTGACACTGGGATATACACGTGATTTTAGTTGGTGTAACTCCTCGCGCCCAAAGCTGAGTGCGAATCCAGGCACTACAAGCTATTCGATAAAGGGCGCTGATCCCGGAACACCCATTATAAAATACCGTGAAAGCACCAACTTTTTTTGCGCTGAATTTTGAGCACCATTTATATAATTTTCCCCTTTATAATAGGCACAAATTTCCCTCAGTCTTTTGTTCATAATTATTAAGAATGTGAATTCATTATCACACATTCAGTTCAATAATATACCTTACATATTTTAGTGTGCACAAAGTTGATTTAACACGTTAATTTATGAATTAATGCACATACAATTGATTGGTACATGTTTGAAAAGTTCTAATACATGTTAACAAGCATTGCGAGGGCAATTTTATAAAGGATTGTCTATTTTTAGATGCCAGGAAGGTACCTATTTGGAACCTGTTCTACAAAGGAGAGTAGATTCCTACTTTGTTTTATAGGATACTAATATAGCAGTGCAAATATATTCATATAATTTGAACTTGTCCCTTACACCAGCCATAGAGCTGGTGTGCATGTTTATGTCTAGATTGTTAACAAAAGTGTGCAAATTATAGTATTCTAAAATTTATATGCTTAACTATGGACCTAGCCCACACTAAGCCCAGACACCTATGTGTATGCCAGTGGTTCCAAAACCTGGTCCTGGAGGCACTCCATCCAGTCAGGTTTTCAGTGCACTGCTTGCAAATCTATCTCATTAATATTCATTGGTATGCGCATGTGTGGGCGTCCTTTGAGGCGTTACCACCGGCACATCCAGGATTGTTGAATGCTTGGCCACCTGTAGAGCCGGTAAGAGTTTATAATACTGGTTTTTAAAAGGATTGTAACATTGTTTGTGAAACACAAATGTATGCTATTATTGTTGTTTACATAGATTACTGACCCCTGAAGACGCATAATTTGCGAAACACGATCGTGTAGGGTCCGTGTACAAGTGTTTCAGTAAACAAATGAGAGGACAGCTGCAGTGAAGCAGTTTGAAAAATCAAGGAAAAGATTCACATTAGTCCCGTGAAGAGTGGAGTCACGGTGAATGGAACTACTGTCATTCAACACTACAGCACACAGTAAATCAGTTGTGGTTTACGATGGAATGTAACTTTTTGTTTTAACCTGCTGTGGTGGACAATTGATTTAATCAATGGACTAATTTCCACATGGTAACAGAGAGTTCACAGCAGGTTATCAATAGATCAAGAGTAGATCGTAATGAAGAAAAAGTGCTTTAAATGTCAGTGTAATTTACAAGTTTCACATCAGTATTGCTATTGAAAGCAAAACATTTTGTTACAAGATTATAAGTGATTCTATTATTCCGGGTGTTCTAATGTTATAGAGTTTGATATTTTGATATTAGTTTTATAAATGTGAATTAGAGTGAATGGATGAATGAATGAATGGTAGATATATGGGGATTTTAGACAATAATTGTTAGGTTTATGAGATTAATTGATGTAATAAAGATAAATATAAATGCAATAGTTGTTGAGTATATTGTATTAATATTCATTGTGGATATACAGAAAACCTGACTGGCTGGAGTGCCTCCAGGACCAGATTTGGGAACCACTGGTGTATGCCCACCTTCAAACTATGCACCATCTTATAGAATTGCACATAGCCAGAATACTGGCATCTACGCACATATACACTCTTATGTAGGCATTCTATCAATTGCTTGTGTTCTTGGCACCTAAATCTTGACGCTCTCTTTAAAGAATTTCCTCCATTGTGCACAGTGCAGCACGTGTGAAGTGTAATACACCAGTCCCACCCAATCTCTGCCCAGTCTCTGCACAGGCTAACAATCCAGTTCAGAGATAACATGTCTGATAACAGACTAAACCTGCTTAGCTGTCATGATCAGAAACAAGGACACGTGATATTATTCTCTGTCACTGAAGGTGCTTGGCACCTGTTAGTCCAGTGTCCATCTGTGAGGTTCCAGGATCTAGCTGAGTCAGTCCATTATCCTGTTCTAGCAACCAGGAAGGTAAGTTGTCATTAGATGTATCCACATGGGATGATCTATTTTTAGAATTCTAATACTTCCTTGCAAAAGTAGCAGGACCCTGTTTTACTTTATTTGCTCAGGTAGAATATTGCCAATTGGTTCAATCTGAAATAGAATCTACTTAGAATTTAAGACCAATAAAGTTTTAGTGCATTGAATACGGCCCCAGGTCCAAAGAATTTATCTGGTATGAAGCCTTTCATTTGGACCAGTAGTTTTCCATGTGTAAAATGATAATATGAGCATCCTACTGACTTCTAAGACACATGTGGTAAGAAATATCTACTGTACTAAATATAACTTGCCTTGACCTTCTGATTAAAGTATGTGCTAAATCTGTATCCTGATAAATCCAAAAATCTGGTGCCAGAGCTGCTGAAATCAAAGTCCTTAGGGGATTATCTTGGAAGACCTCCATTGTCACAGCTCCATGATGGCATGTGAACTGTCAGCTACAGGACCCTAGCTGCATGATTTCGAGACTGACCAATCCAGGGTAGGTTTTGTCAGCAGTGTATAGTGGGTGAGAGCTGTAGAATCCTGTTTGTGTCATTAAATAAAGCTGACAGAAAAGGTGATTCCCATTAAGAAAAGGGGAGACTACAACTCCCATAAAGCCTGGGGTTAGAGCAGGAAACTCCAAGATCCTAGAAAGGGGAAGGGTAATCTAGGAAAGTTCTAGTCCATGCTGAAGGGTGGAAACAGGGAAGCCTGTTTCCTATTAGGAAAGGCTGGGTAGAGTGAAGCCAATTATCCTAACTGAGAAAATAATAAAACAGGCTCATGGATAGGTAGGGAGCTAATTAGAAGACAAAGTTTGATACTCTAGAGACCCTTAAGAGATGTGCCAGAAAGCAGTAAAAGCAGAATGTGGGGAAAAGAAATAGAAGGAAGAACCCACAGCCTGGAGATGGGAGAGACTAAATTGCTTGGGAAGCTCTAACCTGCAATGCCCATAGGAAAAGGTCAACAGATAGTGTTTTTATAGAACAAGGTACTTAACATTTATGTTCAGAAGGGTTAGACAAAGTCTTAAACTGAACTGGAAACTGGACCAGTGATCTTGGATATTTTTCTTTGGACTAATAGAATATCTGGGGATGGAGGACAGTACAGTTAAAGTGTTCGTGAATATTGGGTACTTTCCAGGGAATGAGGCTGTAAATGACTGCACCTAGTGCTAGGTGAAAAGGAGCTAGTCTTTTTGCATTTAAAGAGAAAAACTGGAAAGAAAACCACCCCAGATGTGTTGATAGCCTGAGATGTGCCAGAGTCTGGGGAAAGTTCTAGGAAGCTAATTTGCATTCTGAAGAAGTCTTACAATTTTGTATTTTACCCTGTGCCTCCACTAAGAATGGAAGTGCTAGAAAGTCCTAAGGATTAGAAGTTTGATTATTGCTCACAGAAGGCGAGGCAACCTGTGTCATTTGCAGGCTTTGTTTTGTTTCATTTTGTTCTTATAAAATTTTTTAGGTCATCACTGAACAAGAATAAAACTGAAGCAACGGAAAACAAGCCCAGAGGTAGACCAGAAATGCTCAAGCCTGCCCTGTGCTGGTTCCTGTTGGTCTAGATAGCATACAGGAACTCATGTTACCAAAAATACAAGACACAACACAGCTAGGTATGGGCTGGGTAGACTGGAATCCTAACAGGCAGAGCAGATCTTCCTGGAAGGCAGTTCTTATCCCCTAACCTAAGGGTCACAGGTTCAAGATTATCCTGTGCCTAACAACTACTAAAACTGGAAAAAGAGTTGACATTTAATGACACCAGAAAGAAACCTGATATTAAGCGGGTTGGGGGGAGGGGGTTCCAGTCCTTTCCTATAGGACTCAAATTTAGCTGAGTTCTTCTGTTATTTTTTTATTTTTACTTTGGTTCATTCTGTCAGAGAGTCCCTCATATGGACCCCTGAGGCTTGAACACTAGACTAGAATAAGACAAGAAGTGTGATTGTTCAAGGTCAGTCTTATTGTCATTGTACCTTCAAGAAGAACTTTCATCACAAAACAGCACACAAGGATTACTGAAAACAAATAGCCAATCAAGAAACTGGTACTATGATTACCAGAGCTAGGTATGGGCTGGCTATAGCTGACTCTTAGGCAATATATCTCTTCTTGGAAGGCAGCTGAATGTCACAAGTTCAAGGATGGTTGGTCCCTGATACCTATTAACAGTGGGAAGAAAATGCTGAATTTTGACAACACTGAGAAGAAACCTGTCATCTCAAGGTTTGTTCCTTTCATTCTGGATTAGAAATGATAAGAAATGACAAGGGAAATGTTATTGACATTTACAATGCCATTTCAAATTAATGCAGGGGAATAGACTGCAAATCAAGGCCAAACCACATCCCAAGAAATCCCTGGGCTAAAAAAATGACCACACATAGGCACAATCTTGCAATGTGTCTTCTTTCTACATGTACATGCTTGTACCCAGGTTTATTAGAACCTGTTTCTACATGTAAAATATGCTTTACATGTGGGGAAAAAAAGTTTTATAAGGTTTTTACAAAGCTTTTTATGTTTTCAACTCTTGATTTCAGCATACCACTAAATATGAGCTATAAGCTATATTTTAACATCTACAAGCATTATTGGTCTAGAAAAAAAATCATTGTTTATATAATTGCAAGAGGAGTTGTTATAATTATAAACAGTTATCATTTTTATCCCACTAGTTATGACCCTGCAGCTTGTTAGCGTGACAGTTCTCCTCATAAAAGAGGAAAGATGAAATGAAGGGCAGCTCTTACAGATGTGAGCCTTCATAATGTAATGAAGACAAATGTTAAAGGACTTCCTCTTGAAAACTTTAGTGCTGACTGTTCCAGTACACTGATGCAAGCGCTGTGCAGGTTCTTTCTGCAGCTGCCTCTCTTTAGATGAATGCACAGTCTTTTCAGTTAGGAAACCAAGCATCAAATCTCCAGCAGTACAAAGTTGATGCACATAAAGAAAAATAATCTCAGCTACAGGTACGCAATGCTGGTTTTGAATTAGAAGTCATCACCACAGAAAATGTTCTTCAAATCACAGAATACAATAAGTTGAACTTTTTAGCTGAGTGTGCCTCGGGTGTCAACGTCGTAAATAGAATGTTATGGATTATTTGAAAAAGAATGGAGAACAAAACTGAAAATATCATTGCGCCTTTCTATAGATCCATGGCGCAACAGCACCGTCAATACTGTGTGCAGTTCTAGAAAAAAAACAATGTAGCGGAACTAGAAAAGATTCACAGACGGGTGGCAAACGTGATAAAATGGAATGAACGCTTTCCTTACGTAGAAAGTAAGCATGATAAAGCTGTTCAGCTTGGAAAAGAAATGGCTAAGAAGGGACATAAAATCATGAATGAGGTGGAACAGATAAATAGGAAACCACGATTTAACCATTCAAACAGCACCAAAACAAGAGGACACTCTCTGAAACTAACGGCAAGCAGTAGAAGGTATTATTTTCATGCAATGCATTGGTAAGCTATGAAATCTGTAGCTTGAGGATGTGGACAAGGTAACTATCATAATGTTCAAAACAAAAGTTAACTAGGTAGACTTTGGAAAGCCAATTGGGGCTGATATTTAGACTGTGGGAGGTAGCCAGGCTGCCTCCTACGGTCGGCAGTCAGACTGAATATTCAATACTGGGCTGCTTCCGGTGACCGGAATTGAATATTTGAGTGTTTCTTAGCCGATTTCAACTTAACCTGCCGGGTCAATATTCAGCACTAGCAATTTAAGTTGAAATCGGCCAAAGATAGGCCTGCCATTTCTGTGGCCTAAAATGGCCGCCAAACTCAGCTGGCAATGTGCTGAATATCAGCAGATAGCCGTTTAAGTACCATTTAACCATCCAGGAGCTTCCTGGCTGGTTAAATAGTTTTAAATATCTGCCAGATTGTTTATCCTTTGAAATTAGCTATGAGAAATACATCTACTTTTTGGGATCTGCCAAGTACTTGTTACCTGGACAGGCCACTGTCAGAAACAGGATGTTTGGTCTTGATGAATATTGATCTGACTCAGCATGGCTTTTCTTATGTTGCTATGTTCTTATACAAGATTAGTGTGTTACTCAAATGAACTATGTTCTGTTAGTCTGCTATTACGCTAAACATAAATAGATCACTTTGGGGCCCTTTTACTAACCAGCTTATAATCGAAAGTGATCGCCGGCCATCTTCCGAAACAAATCGAGAGATGGCCGGTGATTTCTTAAAAGCGGTGAAATCGGTATAATCGAAAGTGGCATTTTTGACAGCATCTCCGCTTTCCCGTCGCTTTGCCAGCGAAAGTTCAAGGGGGCGTGTCGGTAGATTAGCGAAGGCGGGACATGGGCGGGCATGGGCGTGGCTACCTGATGGCCGGCTTTCGCCGATAATGGAAAAAAAAAAAGCGGAGTTAAGCAGTATTTCGCCGGCTTTACTTGGTCCTTTTATTTTCATGACCAGGCCTCAAAAAGGTGCCCCAACTGACCAGATGACCACTGGAGGGAATGGGGTATGACCTCCCCATACTCCCCCAGTGGTCACCAATCCCCTTCCAAACTAAAAAAATAAAACTAAAAACCTTTTTTTCCAGCCTATATGCCAGCCTCAAATGCCGTACCCACCTCCATGACAGCAGAATGTGTTGTATCCTCCGACAGCCTTTCCCTGGTTGCGATGTGGCTCTCGGGTGAGTGTGACACCTTTTCTGTTAGGTGCCCTGCAGAGTCACATTAGCAATGCATTGTGGTGGGTGTAGGGTACTGGGCTCTACTCCCATGGTGCTTTTCCCCCCTGCTAACTGGGTCAGAGTGTGCCCTGTTTTGTTTCCTGTTGTAGTCCATGCGGTAGTGGCCATTTTTGTAAGCCAGTTTTAGTTCCCTTTCCTGTGTTACCCACGTTAGAGAACGTAGTTCTTACCTTGAATGGTGCTGAAAGAGGGCATTGTACACCAATGTGCCAGCTCTGACCTACTGCTAATCTCAGTACCAGCGAGACTCATTGCCAGTGGGGCACAACCTCTGATCTGCAGTTAACTGTGAGTAAACGTGGTTATTTCAAGAAAGGACTTTTTCAGAGAGATCAGTCTTCAGGTGTGAACTGGTGTGCCAAAGTTATACAGCATCAATAAGTCCTAGAGGCTGTATGCAGGTCCCTGGAGCAATTTTAGTGGGTGCAGTATATTTGTGGGTAATGGGTTTGGGGGGGGGGGGGGGTTGGGGGGCTCAGCTACCAAAGTAAGGGAGCTATGCACGTGGGAGCTTTTCTGAAGTCCGCCGCAGTGACCCCTAGGGTGGCTGGTTGGTGTCCTGGCATGTCAGGGGGGCCAGTGCACTAAAAATGCTGGCTCCTCCCACGGCCAAATGCCTTGAATTTGGCCGGGGTTTGAGATGGCCGACATAACTTTCCATTATCGCTGAAAAACAAACCCGGCCATCTCAAACCCAGCGAACTCCACGGCGTTTGGCCGGGCTAAACCGTATTATCGAAAAAAAAGATGGCCGGCCATCTTTTTTGATAATACGGTTCCAGCCAGCTGTAGCGCCACCGCCAACCTAGATCGCCGGCGATCTATTTGGCCGGTGGCGTTCGATTAAGCTGTATTATGTGCTAACATGTACCTAAAGCAGATTAAAATGGCATATCACAGGATGCTCTCAGACACCCTGCATTAACTGTAGAATGTAAGCATGCTAACTGCACACTAAAAGTTTTTTTTGAGGGGGCATGTCAGGAGTGGAGAATGGCTGTTCCTGCTCTAATCAAGTAGCACAACTACATTATTGCATTGCAACTGGTTAGTGCAGGGATATCACGTGTTACCTTACCACCATTAACAATAGCATATAGACACTAAGCCACTATGACAGGGGCAAAATACACAAACAGTAGAATGAAGACCATAAGGCATAGGAGGAGGGGCAATGTAACAGCAAGATTAACAAGAAGACCATCAAGATCTTAGGTGTCACCTTTGACAACAAACTCACTTTCAAACCAGAAATCGACTCGGTCATCCAAACTCTGTTCTTTTCTCTTCACCGTATTTGTTCTGTATGCCCCTTCCTTCTTTCCATTTTCTGTTATTCACCTTCTTATCCTGGCCTTGTTTATCTCTCATCTTGACTACAGTAATTCTCTCTATGATGACATCTCACTTCAGTCCTTCAAGTGCCTACAGCTCCTTCTCATCTTGGCCTTGGTTATTTCTCATCTCGACTATAGTAATTCTCTCTATGCTGGCATTTAATTTCAGTTCTTCAAGTGCCTATAGCTCATTCAATCCACATTAGTTAAGATGTTCTACAAAACAAGCTGTTTTGACCACGTTACTCACTGTTTAAGCTTGAACCTCCACTATCTACCCTTCTCCATTGAGAATACTGAGCATTTAATCCTATGCTCTGTTTTCTATCTTTTAACCAACTCTTAATCAACAATATAACACTACCTCCTATCCCATGAATTTCTAATTTCCTCTGGAATTATTCTTAAAAATCCAGATACACAACATCAACTGGCTCACCTTTATCCACATGTTTATTTACCCCTTCAAAGAAATGTAGTAGATTGGTTAAGCAAGATTTCTCTTGACTAAATCCATGTTGGTTTTGTCTCATTAATCCATACTTAAGTATATGCTCTCTAATTTAATTCTTTATAATGGTCTCTACCATTTTGCCCAGCGCTGATGTCCGGCTCACCGGTCTATAATTTCCTGGATCACTTCTGGAACCCTTTTTAAAAATTGGCATTATTTTGGCCACCCTCCAATCTTCCAGTACCAGGCTTGATTTTAAAGATAAATTACATATTACTAACTGCAAGTTCAGTTTTCAGTTCTATCAGTACTCTAGGATATATACCATCCAGTCCAGTTCTACTCTTCAATTTGTCAAAATGCCCCATTACATCTTCCAGGTTTACAGAGATTTGTTTTGGTTTGTCTGACTCAACAGCACTAAATAACATTTCTGGCATTGGTCTATCTCCCACATCTTCTTCAGTGAAAACTGAATAAAAGAATTCATTTAATATCTCCATTATGGCCTTCTTTTTCCTGAGTGCCCCTTTTACCCCTTGGTCATCTTGTGGTCCAACTGATTCTTTTACCAGCTTCTTGCTTCTACTATACCTAAAAAAGTTTTTACTATGTGCTTTTGCTTCCAATGCAATCTTCTTTTCAAAGTCTATCTTTGCCTTCCTTATCAGCATTTTGCATTTGACTTATCATTCTTTGTTTCCTAATATTTTCAGTCAGATCCTTCTTCCATTTTCTGAAGGATTTTCTTTTAGCTCTAATAGCTTCCTTCACTTCATTTTTTAACCATTCCAGTTGTTTGGCCTTCTTTTCTTCTTTTGTACATGGAATACATTTGATCTGGGCTTCCGGGATGGTATTTTTTAATAGTGTCCATTCCTTATGTAAATGGCCCCAGAACCATTATCTCCTGCACCAGATCATGTGTTCAACTAATGACCAGACCTAGAATTTGTCTTTCTCTTGTTGGTTCCTGAACCAGCTGCTCCATAAAGCAGTCCTTGATTTTATCAAAGAATTTTACCTCCCTAGCATGCTCTGATGTAACATTTACCCAGTCAATATTGGGAGAATTGAAATCACTCATTATTATTGTGGTCCCCAGTTTCTTAGCCTCCGTAATTTCTGATAGCATTTCTGCATCTATCTGTTCATCCTGGTCTGGTGGATGTATAACCCATGGTTTGTTTAAGAACATGATAGAGTGAGTCCCGGGTGGCAGGTAACTGGGGGAGTGGCTGGAGGACCCAGGAGGAGCTCAGAGAATATATAAGGGAAGCCCTGGAGAATGGATTCTGTCTCTGGACCTGCCACTTGATACAGTAACCAGCTCTGAATGTGGGAGTTAGGTGTTACTGTTAGTTCCCCTCCCAGAAGACCCATTGCAAGAGAAGGGGAAGTCCTGTAGCATTGTAACCAGTGGATTGATTACCTGAAAAGTAAGCTTTTATATTGCATCAGCCATTATAGGAGTTAGAAACTCAGTTGATTGGGGAGTCCGGCTGTAACCGGGGCTCGGGTATAATTGCAGTCTACTCCTGGCTGATAGTGAAACCTTCGGGGTGGCAGTCCGAAGGAAGTATGCAGTTACTGGAATTCCAGCCTGGATAGTATTGAAGTACTTCGGGAGTGTGAAATCCCCTCTGGGTTCTGACTGAGCTGCAGGAGGCATGAGAGTTAAGCACATGTATTAGCCCAGAAATGTATTATTGCTTTCCAGGTGATCATAAGCAACACCAATTATAACTGACTGTATGAAGACAAATGCAGTGAAAACCATCAGTTAAGAAATTAATAAATGTTCCAGTTTCTTTTAATCCTCTGAGTGTCATGTGGTTCCTGAGTGGATGAGCTGACGGGACCAGAGTGAGTAAGTGATAAAAACATGCAGTGC
Organism: Microcaecilia unicolor; assembly: GCF_901765095.1. NCBI lineage: Eukaryota > Metazoa > Chordata > Amphibia > Gymnophiona > Siphonopidae > Microcaecilia > Microcaecilia unicolor. Next base: position 564,251,651 of record NC_044031.1, on the reverse strand, counting down.
CTCTCAAGCTCCTTCTAACCCAGGATAGCAGGACTGGGTTATAGATGGTAGTACATTCCTATCACTATCTTTTTCCCCTTTACACATGGAATTCCTATCCATGGGGATTCCAAGATGTGTTTTGTGTCCTGCAAAAATTTTTGTCTATTCGATTTAAGGCCTTCCAAATACCCCTCCACCAGTTCAATCAACCGTATCACTACAATATAATTTGTACCCTAGTATGACAGTGCCCCATTGGTTATCTTCCTTCCACCAGGTCTCAGAGATGCTTATTATATCTATCTTTTCATTAAGTGCAATATATTCTAACTCTTCCATCTTATTTCTTAGGTTTCTGGCATTTGCATACAAACATTTCAAACAATGTATATTTTTCCTTATTTACAACTTGCTCAGCAGTTGACAGTGCTAATTTGCAATTTTACAGTTTTTGGAATGTTGAACAAGAGTCTCTGCCTTGCAGATTGGAGTCTGTTCTCAACTAGCCCAGTCCTTTAGCATTCACGGAGGGGCTAGGAGAATTCCAGCTCTGTGCTGGGAGTGGATGCTGTAAATAGTTTTAAACTGGTAGAATTTGGTTATTTTACAGTAGCTTGAATAAGGGGAGTAGGCAACAGGTACAGCAAAGTCAACTTCAGATCTTAGAAAACCATACTGCAGACATACTCTCAAGTCCAAATGGAAAGAAAAGGGGCGGGCTATAGCCCAGCATACACAAAGACAGGGGCCAACCAATAGGAAACGTCTTACAAGGCAAAGGTAACAGGGACAGGTGCTCAGGAGAGACTATCACAAGAAAATCCTACTTAAAGAGCACAGGGATCAAATTTGGTCATACCAATGTCTCATATGCAGTGGTGTGCTGGAGCCGAAGAGCCAGTTGTTAATTTTTGTAGCATTTTGCGAGCCAGTTGTTCAGGCAGGTCGAGTCGGTTTGCCTGTCCTCCCCCTGAGCCGCAGGATCCCAGCACAAACCTGAAGGCAGCCACCCTGGTGGTCTAGTGGATTCTTCGGGGCAGGAAAGATCCCCAGTCTTTCCTGCCCGCTGCCGGCACTGATCGTCCTGCTGCCGCATCGCTCTTTAAAAATGGCTGCTGAGACTTCCAGCGACGGCAGCCATGATGAAGACGTCATGAGATTTTGAGGTTCATTGTCAGATAAGTACTAATGGGTGCACCATTCTGGGGATTTTTTATAGTATAAGTATGCCGTATGGTTTTTTAAATTAAGATTGGTTATTTAGACTAGTTGAGCACTTTCTCTCATAGTTTCATATTGGAATTGAAATTGAGGAGGATTTTTTGGAACCAGTGTTTTTTCTCTGTATGAAACTGCTTTTATATTGCTTCTTTTTTTCCCTCTTCATTTATTGTAGAGGCCAGTGATAATACCTTGCTCCAAATACAATTGAGGTGTATCCAGTGGAGTTACAAATATTCAATATTGAATTGCCTCACTGGGAAGCTTTGAGGTCTCTTTTGTTTAATATATCTTTAAGGAAACTGTGAGAGATTAATTGCTTTATATACAAGCTGGAAATAATTTGTAGAATTTTTATTTCTGCCATTAATGGCCCACGTGATATATGACATAACTGCTTCCACAGTTTGAAAATGAAGACAGTATTTTCTAGAATTCACTGGATAAATGGATTCTGCTGTATTAAACATGAGATGATATGATTTACAATGTCCACATGCATTATGTCCCAGTTCTCCCTCTACTGCCTTATCATCTCACTGTGGAAGCAGTTATGTCATATATGCATTGATGCATCCATGACCTAAGGCAGTGTTTCCCCAAGTCTGATCCTGGAGTACCCTTTGCCAGTCAGGTTTTCAGGGTATCCACAATGAATATGCACAGAAGAGATTTGCATATAATGGAGGCAGTGTATGCAAATCAAGTTCATGCATATTCATTGTGGATATCCTGAAAACCTGACTGGCAAGGGGTACTCCAGGACTGGTCTTGGGAAACACTGCACTAAGGTATACAGGGAAAACAACTCAAGCATTAAGAGTAAAATTAAATGAATACAGATTTACCACCCTGATTACTAAGCCACACTAGTGACTGCTGCGCATCAATGCAGACACAGTCCATTCAAAGTGAATGGGCTGCAGGGGCGTAGCCAGACAACAGATTGTGGGTGGGCCTAGGGAAGAAGTGGCTGGACACCAAATGCTCTCCTCCCACCACCACCACCACCACTACCACCACCACCACCAAAAAAATATCTAAGCTGGCAGGAAAATGTTTCTTTCCACCTTGGCAGTCTGCAAAGACATGCGCTGAAAACTGAGCATGCGCAGGTTCCGGTATCATTGAGAGTAGCGTTTTTGTTACCATTAGGCAGAAGCCTTCAGCTAGCGGAGCTTGGGATCTCCACCACCTACCGCTAAACCTGTGCTACTGTTGGGTGGGTCTAAGCCCTAAGTAGGCGGGCCCTGGCCCACCTAGGCCCACCTGTGGCTACACCACTGATAGGCTGTGTCTGCATTAGTGTACCGGTAGCCGCTAGCACAGTTTAGTAAACAGGGCGGGGTTTCCTTCATGGAAAAAATGGAAGCTCCATTAGTACCACATTTTATAATTGGATCTCACAAATTTGGAGATTTAAAATGTTGCATTTTGGAACAAGTAAAGGAATGGATACGAGGTGGGGATAGGGGAAAAATGTTTTACAGAAGGAACAACATTGGATTGATAGGTTACAGACTTTAAAACCTAAAGGTTTCAATATAATGACACACTGGAAGGTATTTTTCTAGTTAAACTTATTTGCATTCATTAACGACATGGTTGCTTTGTGATTGGATGCTTTGGATTGGCGTTTTTTTTTTTTAAATGCAGGCTGCCATTTAGGATGATTAGCAGTGGTGAAAGAATGAGAAGCAAAAATTTGTATGGTGGGTCTCTGTGCAATTGATAGTCCAGTTTTATAAGTACTTTAAGCCATTTAGAGCCAAATGAAACTAACAACTAAGCCTTTGTATATAGGATATGGCTTGTGAGCTAAAAATCAATGCTGCTTCTGATGAAGCACAAAGTGAAACGGTGACGCACTGTACAGCAAATTGGCGGTTTAAACAAAGATGAATGCCTGCTATACTCTACTTTGAGAAAAGTCTTGAATTGGAAAAAGTTCTTTCATTATACTTTGAAGACAGGTAAAAATCCAGATAAGAAAACTGAATATGAAAAGATTTTAAGTAAATATAAAGCAATAAAAAGAAAAGAGGTTTTTCTAAAAGGCATATGAGGAAGCTGCTCAGCTGCTAGTCCAGAGCATTGTTAGCAGGACATAATACTGAGCTTCTGAAGTCTTTTTTTTCTTCTGATCAAATGTCTTTTTTTTTTTTAATGGACCTGATATTGTTTAGCTCAGCTTGCATTGCTTGTAATAGTGACTAGTTCTTTATAGCAACTTTTAAGCCTATTTATTTATTGTTTTTGCACATAGCTGATAGTAATGAACCTCACTCCTAGGCCAGGGTATGTGTATGATCTCACTCTCTCAAATTTACTGCTAATGCTCACCATAGTACTTGCATCATGCCAAAGAGAGCTTCCATTTTGGGTCTGCGACCTTACCGCCAACCAATGACCTAGCACTAAAGTCTCACATGGTAACCGGGCGGTAATGACCTACACACATCAAATGCCAAATTATTTTTCATCCACGCGTATCGGACGTGCACCAAAAATGAAATTACCACAAGAGCCACGGGGTAGCCAGGTGGTAACTCCATTTCGGTGCACGTTGGGCGCACATAGAGCCTTATGCGGCTTAGTAAAAGGGCCCCTGAGTAACCACTTGGGGCCAACACCTCTATAATCAATGCCATTCTAGTGTTTTCCTTATAGTCCCATCTGTGTCTCTAGTTAGCTACTTTTCTCTCAATATGGACTGTTTCAAGTCATGTGAGTACCCACTTCCTAAAACTGGCATTGATAACAAATAATAATTTCATTTTTACTTTTCTACTTATAATCAATATTTTTCATTACCACAAGGGAGGCTACTCTGCAATTTTGTTTCAGAAATAGCTTTTCTTCTGATGATGGATATCTTTTTAAATTGGAGATGTTGATTCATAAATTGTCAGCAAAGAGGCATTGTGTAAGCTGCAAAACTAAGCATTTTCCCAATAAAACAAAATAGGAAAAATCATTTAGCTCATCAGCCTCTTTCACATAGTTCTTTTCTACATCCTATTCCAAACGCAGATAAATTATTACCATTCATTTCTATGCTATCGAGTTTACTGTATATGATAGATTAGACAATTAATTTTTGAATGTGTATCATATTACCCCACCAATTGTGCCTAGCTAAAAATAACTCTGTAACAGAAAAGCTGGTTAAAATTGTTCCCAAATCTGCATCAGCATTGTATACACTCCTACAATTGTCTAAACTGAATATGTGTTCCACCCTAACTTCTGCCTGGGAAAAGGAACTAAATGTTTCACTTTCCAGTAAGGAATGGGAACTCTTTTGGACAAAAACCATGCATTCTTCTCTATCAGCTGCTCTTTTACAATCCACTTATTATATTTTTCATAAATCCTATTGGACACCTGCAAAGCTTGCTAAAGTAAATCATAATATATCAAATTTGTGCTGGTCATGTCAATCTGCTGTGGGATCCCTGGATCATATGATTTTCACTGTCATAATTTGCAATCGTATTGGAAACTGATTTGGGACATTATTCAGAAGGTATTTGGCAATCCAGATGCTTTGTCTTTTAAAGCGCTAATCCTTAAAGCATCCACCCCTGGTTTGTCAGTTCCACTAAAACATGTAAAATTGTTTAATTTGATGATTTCGCTTGCTCTTCACTTGATTGTTTTACATCGGAAAAATAATCTGCACATCTCATTTCATGAATGGTGGAATTTGCTCTGTTCATATAGGCGTTATGAGGAAATAGCTGCCATAAAATTTGGTCATATTTTGTCCTTCTGTAAAACATGGTCATTGCTAGACAACTATGTTAAGTGATTTTTGCGTGTAACTTTATTAGGTAAAATCAATTCCTTTTAATCATATGCACATACTGTTCTGCTTTATTATCTGTTAACCTACTGCTACTTTTTTTTTTGCTTTTTGTTTTGTTGCTTTTATTTTAGTCTTTGAAAATGTTTGATGATTAATTGGATACACCATACGGAAATCCAATAGGTGACAGTAAAAGTAGAGATGGCAGCACAACTAGCAGCTCCTGGAGTTTTTAAGGAGATCCCACAAGGGTAAAGATCCAGGGAAAACACCTTTATTGACACCAGTATAGTCCCAACATGGGGACGTGTTTCGGCAGGACAACCCACCTGCCTCAGGAGTCGAAGGAACACTATATATAAAAAAACAAATATGTAAAAAAATGAACTATAGAAACATAGCATAAGTTAAAAACAGAGTAACAAAAGTACTACCTTACAAAGTATCAGTAACAATGGACTGCAAATTTATAACATAATAGCTGGCTTCCTATGTCTCACATCAAAGATACATAATACATATATATTATGAATAGCGAGAAAAAACATCAATGCAGATGTACATACAAATATAACTTAAAATACATGGAATGGTGCTATAAAAGTGAATTAAATTAATAGCTTCAATATTAACTGACTAAATATCCAAAATAATCTAAATAATAACATTAAGAAAATACACAGATATAGATATTGTAAGAGAGACACGATTCACACAGAACAACATTAGTTATTATATATAATATGGAATAAAACATGTAAAATCAGAGAAACTAAGCTGGTTGATGATAAATGACTTTTTAAACATGTAGTCCTGGAGTAATAACATGTATAGGAAATAACTGTATAACAAGTATGGAAAATGTATGCAAAATGAGAAATGTCTTGATGCAAATAAATATAGAACCCAAACATAAGAACAAAGAGTGAGGACATTGTGAAACAGTAAAGAAAATATACATGAGAAAGAGTACCATGAAAAAAATATTACTATCTGGAGCACAAAAAGAAGTTTAAAAAGAAACGCTAACAATGAACAGAGGTCCATAGAACATAAGAGAATACAATGTCACGACCAGGATAACTTCCTATATATATATCGAAAGGCAAGGTCTTATGTAAAATATGAGTGAAACAAGTAAGTATTAATATAATGAGAGTACATAAAACAAAAAAAAACAAAATGCAAGAAATGTGTGTCAACAAAAGACTCAAAAGGACATATAAAAATACTAGTGTGTAACGAAAGGTTCATCAACGCTGTCTCATCCATAACAGCAAATAATCTTTATTTAAGTTCAGGTCCAAATGATTGTCAAAAAATAAATATAAAATGATAGTGACAATAAAAACCATGATGAGTTACTGTAGCCCACAAGATGCCGTTGTGCTAAAAACATCGTAAATAATGAATTAAAATACCACGATGATATGGATAAACAGATGCCGACATATCTAAAGTAGAAAAAATATATACATGTGTATTGGATAAAAGCTGCTAAAAGATACAGCAACAAGTGTATTTGAGTTGTAAATTATCTCTGTGTTGTTAATGTAGAATTTCAAACGGGTGATATTGAAAATACAGAAAATGGCGGGAACATCAAAAAAAGCCGCTACTGATAATAAACATATTAGTAACAACAAAAAACCATATTGATTTACTGTAGCCCACAAGTCATTGCAATATTGAAAACATCATGAGTAATGAATAAAACTGAATTAAAATACCACAGCAATGTGCATAAGTAATATGTATATTGTGAAAACTTATCAAAAGAAAACTTCAAACGAGATATATTAAAAATACAGAAAATGGCGGGAATGTAAAAAAATGCTATCTGATAACAAGCATATTAGGATAAAAAATGAATGGAAACCCTTATATATCATAGTACCCTCTGAAAGGACATATTTTAATAATAGAAACAGACTTAAACTCACCAAACTCAATAAGAATTATGAGGGCATCTAAAACTGCAAAAAATAGCAAACTACAAAGACGCCACAGGGTGCCATAGCTCGGTCCAAATGAAGAAGTACATCAGAAATGATGTCATATATATGTAAGCATTTTGAATGTTACATAAATATTCAAATCTGGAAATGTGAAACTTACTAATAATATTATAAAGGTGTATTGAAAGTGAAAACAAACAATGTAAAACTACGAAAAGAAGTACCGCTGAAAATAAACAATATTTGGGAAAGATAAAAATAATTTAAAAATCTCTCCATGAGGAAAATAGTATATAAAATGGAGACAATATAAATAGAGCCACAAAATTAAATATATTGGTATCTAAATAAAAGCAGACATATTGAAGTACATATGAGCAGAATTTTAAAACAACCTAAAATTAAAACATCAAGAAACTCCTACAAATGTAATTCACAAGTTGCCTACATGAAGAAACAGTATTATAGCAGAATGTAAATGACTACAGAAAGGATCCATAGTCAAACTCTGTGTTGAGACCATGTGGTTGTGAGGGTATGTAATTGAAAAGTAGTCTTTTGTTCCTCTCTTAGTAATATTTTGTCTATATTACCTCCTCTTGATGAGAGCTGAAATAGCTTGTATACAAAAAATCGCAACTCGTCAATACTATGGTTTAATGTGTGCCAATGAGAGACAAGCAGTACTGAAATAACGTTTTTGTTAATACAACTCCTATGCTCTATCAGCCTGATTTTTAACCTGATGTTTAGTTTTATACACACAAAGAAAATTAGCAGAACCACAGCAGATTACACATCAAGGCAACAAAGCTTGTGGTAAGTGTAGTGTCTGCCTGCATGTGATTGAAAATGACATCTTTACTCACCCAGTAGGGTATAGATTGTTGGAACCACAGGATTTTTGACAACCAAAAAAATATCTTTCTTTGTTAGTAAACCTGTATCTTACAAGGGCATCTAATAAAATAAATAACATTTGAGGTCTATGACGTAGATAATATTTCTTTTTGGTTGCTGGGTGGGTAAAGATGTCACTTTCAATCACATGCAGGCAGACACTACACTTACCACAAGCTTTGTGGCCTTGATGTATAATCTGCTTTGATTCCACTAGTAAAACAGGAAGTGTTGATGGAACTAATCTTTCTTTTAAATTTCTCCCTCTAGAATATGCAGTTAACAAACTTTTGCTCTTAAAGCAACTATGGACTTCTAAAATGTGCCAATGTTTTCTAATAATTGTACCTATTTGATGTGATGTTTGCACACTTCAACATTCACATATAACATATGTAGCAGGGTTTTTTAGATTTGTCTTTTATAAGGTCACCTCGAGAACACTGTTATGGATATCCTCTCCTTAAGAATCTATCTTTCATGATAGTGGCCTGCTGTTGGTAGTCGTCATAATCTGAACATTTTTCTTAATCTCAAAAAATGGCAATATGGAAGGTTTCTTTTGAGAGAAGAGTTGTGAAAATTAGAGAAGTGTAAACAAAACATTCCTGTCAGGGTTACGATTCAAGGAAGTTTCAAAACCACATTCATTTTTACGTATAATGAAATCAAGAAAATTGATTTCTTGTTGATCATATTGAAGTTTAAATGTTAAATGTTGATCACGTTGATTCAGCCAGTTGAAAAAAGCTTCTAATGTATCTACACCATTCCATTAAAAAAAATATTGTCTATGTATCTTTTATATAGATGTGTATTTGATTTGAACGAGTGATCTTCCAAATAAATCATTTCAAAATTAGCCACTTACAAATTGGCAACATCTGGTGCCATCATTGTTCCCATTGCTGTTCCACATATTTGTAAATAAAAATGATCCAAAAAACAAAAAAAAAGTTTTTCATAAAGGCTATAGTAGCTAAGGTGATAATAAACCAGCTGGGAATGTGAAAGTCAGTGCTACGTTCTTGTAAAAAAAAAATTCTTTGGCCCAGCATAAAATGTATTTTACTGTTTTGGGATCTTGCCAGGTACTTGTAACCTGGACTGTCCACTGTTGGAAACAGGACGCTGGGCTTGATGGAGCTTCGGTCTGTCCCAGTATGGCAACACTTATGTTCTTATGTAATTTGATATGCCTAGTAGCCCTGAAATGACTTTTATTCACTCTTCTGCACACTCTCTTTAGGCAATGAATCATTTCTCATCTATTTTCTGAATGGAAGAAGGCTTTTGAGATCAGTGTGTGTGTATTTATTTATTTGTTGCATTTGTATCCCACATTTTCCCACCTATTTGCAGGCTCAATGTGGCTTACATAGTGCTGTAGTGGCGGTCGCCGGTTCCGGTCTGAACAAATATGTGGAGGTGTGCACAAGTACAAGGTGTGATTGTGGTAGAGTATGGTCACATGCGGTAAATGCATTGAGAAATATTAAGTGGGAAGAGGGAGATAGGGGTGAGTCCATTAAAGTATTGGTGTTGTTGTGTAGCAGGCTTTCTGTTTTTTATGTTGAGTTGGTGAGGTATGCCATTTAGAACAGGTTCATTTTTAATTTTTTACGGAACTTTAGGTAGTCATATGTTGCTTTTACTGTTTTTGGTAGTGTGTTCCATAGTTGTGCGCTTAAATAGGAGAAGCTGGAAGCATATGTTGTTTTGTATTTGAGTCCTTTGTTGTTTGGGTAGTGGAGGTTAAGATATGTTCCAGCTGATCTTGCTGTGTTTCTGGTTGGAAGGTCTTTCATGTATCCTGGGGCTTAGCCATAGATGATTTTATGGACCATGGAGCAGATTTTGAAAGCAATACGTTCTTTGATTGGGAGCCAGTGAAGTTTTTCTCGGAGGGGTTTGGCACTTTCAAAATGTGATTTTCCAAATATAAGCCTGGCTGCTGTGTTTTGAGCGGTCTGGAGTTTCTTTATGATTTGTTCTTTACAGCCCACGTAGATTCCGTTACAGTAGTCTGCATGGCTCAGTACCATTGTTTGTATCAAGTTTAGAAATATTTCTCTCGAGAAGAATGGTTTCAAACGCTTGAGTTTCCACATTGAGTGGAACATTTTCTTTATGGTGGAATTTGCTTGATTCTCTAGTGAGAGATTCCGGTTGATTATTACTCCGAGGATTTTCAGATTGTCTGCAATAGGAAGGGTGTGGCCTGGGATGCTAATATTTGTGGGTTTGTATGTGTTATATTGTGATGAGATTGTTAGACATTGTGTTTTTTCTGTGTTGTCTGTCTGCCCTTCAACTCCTCCAAAACATTTTTATTTAGGACTGAATTCTATAAGTGGCACCTACAAAATGAGCACTGAAAAAAAATAGCGCTATTCTATAAATGACACTTAAAGTTAGGCAACACTTATAGAATAGCACTTAGTGCTGGGACCTGTGACTATATTTAAGTGAGACCATTTACACTAAGGAAACTTTGGTGTAAATCCCTGCTCTTAAATTAGGTGTTGATCCCTTTTATTCTATAACAATGTTTATAAATTAATGGAACACCCCTGACCCACCCATGACCTTACCAAGGCCACACCCCATTTTTATGTGCAGATTTTGGCAGTGCTGGCCAAAGGCAAGATGTCCCCTTCCCCCAGGCCAAGATGATTCCCCTTTCCTACCTCCAGCCCATTCACGACATTTACCTGTTTCGTCACATTCCAAACCCGGCAGCGGCAACAATTCCCATACGCTGCCCTGCTGCCAGCACCTGCCTCTTCCCTTTATTGCGGCTGCCTGAGCCTCTGACAAAACAGGAAGTTACATCAGAGAGGCAGCCGCAGTAAAGGGAAGAGGCGGACATGTGTGTGACTCTCATTTATGCACATAACTTACAGAATACTATAAGTTGCATGCACTCTTACCACATTTGCATGCCTGCAGTTACACCTGCTCTAGGGCTGGCGTAATTGCAGGCAGAAACTTTTTAGGCAAGCCGATGCTGACTTCTGCTACTATTCCATAACAAAAGCTGGGTACTCTCTAAGTTGTGCAGGAGTCCTTCATCTATGTTCCTGGCAGCAGGGGTTGCTATTTCAGTATCACATTTTTAATAGCAAGACACAGGTAAGCTCAGCAGGACTATAGGAAACCTGCCTGTCCTTTGCTATTAAAAATCTGAAACAGCACCCCCTACTGGCAGGAACATACTTGAAGGACTTCTGCACAGCTTAGAGGGAACATTGTCCAGATGTCTTTATAGATTAGGTGCTCCCCATGCTGTACCAGTGCACCTAAAAGGAGGCACCTACTTATTTATTTATTACATATGTACCCTGCACTTTCCCACTCATGGCAGGCTCAATGCAGCTTACATATTGTATACAGGTACTTATTTGTACCTGGGGCAACAGAGGGTTAAGTGACTTGCCCAGAGTCACAAGTAGCTGCTTGTGCCTGAAGTGGGAATTGAACACAGTTCCTCAGGACCAAAGTCCACCACCCTAACCACTAGGCCATTCCTCCACTCATAGCAGTTATACCCCACATTAGCCTGAAATAGATTCAAGTTCAATGTGGTTTACAAACAAACAAAGTGAATAAAACATAATAATGTACAGAATATAACACAAATTACAGTAAGTTCAAGAAGCAAATGAATACATGTGCAGCAAGTAGAAAGGCCAAACTGAAGAAATGTGTTTTTAGAAGAATTCTAAAAGTTAGGTAATCATCTGTAATCTTGATAGATTTAGGAAGAGAATTCCAAATTTTTATAGAATTGCCACCACAGTTCTGGAAAGTACAATCTATTATATTTGCATCGACCTTCTTCATTTCATGACAGCCGCCTTTCTGAATTCAAATTCACCAACTTGACCACTTTGGTTTTGTTAGAAACTTCTAAATGTCCATGAACCAGTAAAACAGCAACAGTGTATTTCCAATATTTGGAATTACCACAAGGTGGTGGGCTAACCTAAGAAAACAGATGCCATGTTTATGTCTATTAACCAAATCTTGAGGAACTATTTATTTATTTAGATTTTGCTCACACCTTTTTCAGTAGTAGCTCAAGGTGAGTTACATTCAGGTGATCTAAGCATCCAAGCAGCAACACAATAAATTTATACAGGTGAAATAATAAGTCTGCATATATTGCTTTCTCAGGGGTAATTTTTATAAAAGGGCACCTATTAACAATTTGAAAAATGTCTTTTTTGATAAGGGCAACTTGCGTGTGAAAGTACCTTTGCGGTCCTTTTACTAAGGTGTGCTAACAAATTTAACATGGGCTAAATTATAAGACATCCATAGAAATATACCCCCAGATTCTTTATAGCACGCCTAGAGATCCATGCCAAAATCTAGACATATTCCATAACAATGTGTGTAACTTAATAAGATTAACAAGCTAATCAGCATTGATAGCAGCACTTAGCAAGCTATAATGAGCACTAATTGGCAATAATTAAAATTTATGTGCACAACTCACTAAGCGTATTCTGTAATGAACTGTGTCTGAATTCTAATGTCACAGTTCAAAAGGGGCAGAACTATGGTCATGGAAATGGGCATTTCATGGGCATTCTAAAATTTACACACACAGGTACAGAATATGGCCCAGTGCACATAAATCTACGTGCAGGGATTTAAGACACATTTTCTTTGGCCTAAATGAACGCTCATAGTTTTAGGCACTAAGATTTCCACCTAGGCAAATTCTTTATACCGTACCTAAATCTGGGCACCGCTTATAGAATACAGTTAGGCAGAAATTTTTACTGCACAGATTTTTTAGGCAACATATATAGAATCTTGCCCATAATGGGCTTCTTATCATTTAGCCCACGCTAATCATTAGCACATCTTAGTAAAAGGACCCCTTTATAAACTAGGTTCCCAGAATAATATTTTTGTACAGTTACACCTGTTCCAAAGCAAGTACTATTAGGTACATGTACTAGATGCAGATACATGTACATTTTATACAGAAACTAGTAAAAAAGGTCCGTTTCTGACACAAATGAAATGGGCGCTAGCAAGATTTTCCTTGGAGTGTGTATGTTTGAGAGAGTGTGTGTATGAGAGTGACTCTGTGAGAGAGACAGAGTGAATGTGTGAGTGTGTGTGTGTATGACAGAGAGTGAGACTGGGTGCGAGTGTGTCTGTGAGAGAGAGAGTGTGTATGTGAGAATGAGAGTGTGTGCCAGGGGCCCCCCTCCCCTCCCTCTCAGTTCCAGGGTCGTACCCCCTCCCTCGGAGTTCCAGGGTCGTCCACTCCCTCCCTCCCTCCCTTCCTCCCAGTTCCAGGGTTGCCCCTCCCCCCCTGAGTTCCAGGGTGGTCCCCCTCCCTCGGTTCCTCCCTCCCTCCGAGTTTCAGGGTTGTCCCCCCTCCCTCCCTCCAAGTTTCAGGGTCCCTCCCTCGGTCCCTGCCTCCCTCTGAGTTTCAGGGTCCCTCCCTCCCAGTTCCAGGATCGTCGTCCCTCCCTTTCTCCCCTCGTACGTGCTCCCATTGTGTGCTGGTGGGTCGTGTGCTCTGATTAGCGGGAAAGGGCTTCCTTGCTTACAGTGGACTTCGCCACCCCCCCCCCCAAGTTTTTAGAAAAAATGGTGCCTATGCGCCTCTCCTGCCTGCTCTCCCTGTCCGCGTGGTCACCTTACTGCCCTGAAGCGCTGTTCTCCCTCCGGCACTGGCGATTCCCATAGTCAGTGCTGTTTTAGGGTCCCTCCCTCCAAGTGTTCTTCCGGCGGTGGGTGCGGCTCCTGATCGCCGCTGCCTGGCTGCTGCCGCCCACCCTGCTCTTTCCCATCACCATCCCCGCCTCGCCCACTCCCAGGACAGCCCCCCCAGGGGTGTGGCCACAATGGCTACAGTGACGTCAGCCTGTGCTAAGGAGCCTAGCAGACCAACTCCAAAGAAGTCATGGACACAGGCAGCAAGACGCATAGAACGTTGGAGGAGAGAATTATTATATAGGATACTCAATTCAAGAGGTAAATTCAAATCAATATATAATTTAAATTTACCTCTTGAACTGAACATTTCTTAAGTTGGTGCCTTGGCCTTGATAGTCGCAAACAGAAGGAAAATACTCTACTCAGAAAAGGGGGCACCAAAAAGTAGAAAAGCAGAGCAATGAAACTTCTCACAGCTGATGTTCAAACCAAACATTTATTCAAAATTCTTCTAAAAACATGGAACATGACCTGAAACACGAATCGTGTCGGGTCGTGTTCCCATGTTTTTAGAAGAATTTTGAATAAACTTTTGTTTTGAACATCAGCTGTGAGAAATTTCGTTGCCTTGGTCTTGATGACAGAACTTTATATTTTATAAAGAAATCATGTTCCTTGCCCCAACACCACCTCTGGGAATGACTATAAGAAGGTTACATAAAAGTACAGGTGCTCTTGTTGGCATATGGTCTCCTATGCACATTAGCACCTGCACGGTTTTATAATATTTATTTATTTGTTACATTTGTATCCCACATTTTCCCACCTATTTGCAGACTCAATGTGGCTTACATAGTGCTGTGGGGCGAAAGCCTCCTCCGGTGAAGAAACAAATATAGAGTGATGTTATTTTAAATGAAATAGATATGTACAGACACATTAGGGAAACATAGAGAGGGAGGTTATTAAGTTCATAACAAGTTTGGGTTTCTCTGAGTTGCTGGATTCAGGTAATTAAGTTGGGTCATTAGGATATGCTTTTTCAAACAGGTAAGTCTTCAGTGACTTATCCATGGGCCGCGTGTAAAATGTGCATTACACACAGAAAATTGCACCCCTCAGTGGTATGTTGCCTACTATTGTAGTATATTTAATAAAGTTTCAAGTTTATTAACAGGCTTGACATACCGCTTTGGAGAAAAGCAATCAAAGTGGTTCCCAATGTAAAATCAATAACTGAGGGGCCTTTTTACAAAGCTGCGGGAGGGCTGATGCACAGGTAGCATGCACCACATCGACCCTACCGCTGGGGTCGCATGTGCGCCCAGCGGTAATTCAGAGTTTGGTGCACACTGAATCCCACAGTAGACAATATTTTTTTTATTTTCTACCACAGGGGGCATTCCCGGAGGTAATTGGCAGCGCAGTCACATTGGCGCGCGCTGCACGGTTACTATGTGGGTAGCGCATGAGTCCTTACCACTAAGTCAATCACTGGCGGTAAGGGCTCAGGCTGCAAATAGGCATACGCTAGTTTTCATTTTTGCGCACGCCCATGGCTTTTTCCCAGCTGTGGTTAAAAAGTGGCCCAACACGTGCCCAAAAGATGCAGCCGACGTTTTACCGCGGCTTTGTAAAGGACCCCTCAGTAACTAATAGTGAAGGATGAAAAAGGAACTACAATATAAACAAAAAAAGAGAGGAGGTTTTTTTCTTCTTTTTTTATTTGCATTTAAAATACATATTCCAAAGAGTACTCTTTATTCAGGAATTCCAAAATTACGCAGACAGGAAAAATAAACATATGTTTAACACTGTAGTAACAATAATGAACCTTTCAGCTCACAGTAAAGAGAGGAGATCCATTAGAAATTCCATAGGAAGCTGGAAATACAATAAAGAAAAAAGAAAAAATAAGGAGAGAACAAACCTTCGATTCTATACAGGGTCAAAGTGATTAGGTCATTGTGGCGATACTATCTCTAGGTGCCCCCTTTTCCTCAAGAAAAATTGTAATTGTGATGGTTCAAAGAAAATATAATGACTATTCTGAAAAGAGGCCCCAGTAGAAACTGCAGCTTGTCACATTGATAGAAATTTCCTCCGTCTGAGTTGTGTCCACCTAGACATCCTTGAAAGGTGGCATTTAATGATTTTCAATATAGTCTCAAAACTGTTTCTTTATCCTGTAAAAAAAAAAAAGAAACTAAAAAGTACTTTTTCCTGATATTTCAATATCAGGCATCTCTAAAATGGCTGAAATATCTAGCCCAGGTTGAGCTTCAGTCTCCAGATTCTTTGCTGGAATATAGTTAATCTTTTAAGAAGAAGTCAGATTCGGAAACCTTTAGGAATGTCTAATATGGACATAGGAAAATTCAATGATCTCAAATTCAAATTTCAATTATAGTTCTCCAAATTTTCAGTCTTTCTCAGAAATAAATTTTTATCCTGTATATGTTGGCTTGACACAGATTTTATATCAGCCACAGTTTTTTCTTTGCTATCGATGTTTTAAAGTAGTGTCCAGGTTTTGCAGTTTAGTGGAGAAATTAAAAGTAACAATAAAAAAAGAGCATGGGTCAATGGCTGGTGGTAAGGTCTCAGACCCAAAGTGGACGCACAGCAATTTTCATTTTGCCACACGTCTATTTTCGGCAAAAATATTTAAAAAGGCCTTTTTTAAATATGCGTTGAAAAATGATTCTGTGCACGCCCAAATCCCACGCCTACACTTCCACCAGCTATTTTGCAGCACACCTTAGTAAAAGGACCTCTAAGTTCTATAGATTTTCAGCTGTAATACAGGTGCCATCATTAAAAATCCCCATATAGTTTTAAATGAATACCTTGCCTGTTTAAAGGATCGAATACATACCTCATACAGAGAGCTGAATATCACCATTTTATCTACAATCTTTGCCTTTGCCCATGGCCCACCCAAAATAGAATGCTTAATTTTGGGTTGTAGAGGGCCAGATTTTCAATGGTGGTGGTCAGCCTAGTAACTTGAACGCTGGCCACAGCATTTAAATGTATATACCTATTTCCAAAGCTAAAGTATTAATGTACTTTGACTTGTAAACTTGCCAAGATCACCTGCATTCACTTTGGGGCCCTTTCACTAAAATGTTGGTGTGTAGCAATGGGCTTGCGATGCGCCAATCCAGAATTACTGAAGGAGCCCGGTAGTAGTTCCCACCCCCAGTGCACGCCATTTCCAGTGCTATAAAAATATTTTGTATTTTTGTAGTGCCTGAGCTTACCCAGTTACCACAGGGTTAGTGCAGGAGCCCTTACCATCACCTAGGTGGAGGTAAGGGCTCCCTCCCCCCCCCCCCCCTAGGTGGAGGTAAGGGCTCCCTCCCCCCCCCCCCCCCCCCCCAGAAATGGTCATGCGGCAAGTGGTTCACTTATTTCGCAGCCATTTCTTTTTTTTTTAAAGCCTTTTACCCGCTATGGTAAAAGGGGCCTCGATGCACGTCAAAAACACGTGCCAATGCCACTGCAGGCCCTTTACCGCAATTTGGAAAAAGGGGACCTTTATATGATAAGAAAAGTTTGGCTGGAATTTCATCTATGACCCTAGCATACTCCTGGCAAATCTCCCCTTACTGCTCCTAAAAGTCCACAAGTTTTTATCCACAATGATGGAGAGCAATTTTCATTCAGCTGATTAACACTGGCATTGATGTCTCAAATTTCTATGCCTGGAATGGACTTCCTGAGCCTGTACGCCTAGTTCCATCTCTACCTGTTTTCAAATCTATGCTGAAAACCCACCTTTTCACCACTGCTTTTGGCTCCTAACCACTACTCAATTCCCCTATCCTTGTTCCTTCTCACCCAGTACTTTCCTCGCCCTTAATTGTCTTGTCTGTCTGTATTTTTAGATTGTAAGCTCTATCGAGCAGGGACTGTCTCTCTGTGTCAGGTGTTCAGCGCTGTGTGCGTCTGGTAGCACTATACAAATGTTAATAATAATAATAATAATAATAAAAAGTAAAATGTCACTTTTTTCCAAAATACCATTTCTAATAAGGTTTTGTTCTCTGTGCATACAACTTTTCAGGTCATTTTCAAAAAAATAACGCAAAAGTAAAAAATGTAGAATATCATGCCTATGGGATGTAGGAGGCGCCAGCATTTTTAGCGGACCAGTAAAATTTGATATCCCAGTAGAGCAATGGGGCACCCTAGGGGGCACTGCTGTGGGCTTCATATAAATGCTCCCAAGTACACATCTCACCGTTGCTCCTTTATCTTGTCTGCTGAGCCCTCTAAAACCCACTATCTCCAACTGTACACCACTACAATAGCCCTCATGAGTGAAGGAAGCACCTATATGTGGGTACAGTGGATTTCTAGTGACTTTTGGAGGGCTCATAGTTTCCACCACAAGTGTAACAGATAGGGGGAGGTATAGACCTGGGTCCACCTGTTACAGTATACTGCATCCACCATTATACTACTCCGGGGACCTGCATGCTGCTCTAATGAACCTGGCTGTAACATATGAGGATGTCATAGAGGCTGGTGTGTACTATTTTTATTCACATTTTGGGGGGTGGATGGGGGTCAGTGACCACTGGGGGAGTAAGGAGGGGTCATCCCTGAATCCCTCCAGTGCTCATCTGGTTATTTAGGGCACCTTTTTGCATCTTATTCATTAGAAAAACAGGTCTAGACCAAAACATTGACATTTTCTCCCTAGATGTTTTATTTTGTTCCATTATGGCTGTAAAATGTCCAAGTGTTAGGTGGCATGCCCTAAGCCTGCCCTAATCTCACCTTTGAAATGCCCTAACATGCCCCCTTGTGATTTTGCACTGCAGACAAAATGTATAGATAAACATCTGCAAAACAGGTTCGAAAATATTGATTTGGACGTTCTGATAGGAAATCCATCCAAATGGTGCTTTATGATTCTGTTTTGATGTTTTTCTCTTTCGAAAATGAGCCCCATAAAGGGGCATAATTGAACGTCGCCGGCAATCTATTTTGGCGGCGACGTTACAGCTGGCCGGAACCGTATTATCGAAAAAGATGGCCAGCCATCTTTTTTTTCGATAATACGGCTTAGCCCGGCCAAATGCCAGAGTTCGCCGGGTTTGAGATGGCCGGTTTTGTTTTTCAGCGATAATGGAAAAAAAATGCTGGCGATCTCCAACACGGCGAAATCCAAGGCATTTGGTTGTGGGAGGAGCCAGCATTTGTAGTGCACTGGTCCCCCTGACATGCCAGGACACCAACCGGGCACCCTAGGGGGCACTTCTAAAACTTTTTAAAAAATATACAAATACCTCCCAGGTGCATAGCTCCCTTACCTTGGGTGCTGAGCCCCCCCCCAAATCCCACTCCCCACAACTCTACACCACTACCATAGTCCTTATGGGTGAAGGGGGGCACCTACATGTGGGTAGAGTGGGTTTTGGGGGGAGGTTGGAGGGAGGTTGGAGGGCTCAACACTTACCACCACAAGTGTAACAGGTAGGGGGGGGGGATGGGCCTGGGTCTGCCTGCCTGAAGTCCACTGCAACCAACAAAAACTGTTCCAGGGACCTGCATACTGCTGTCAGGGAGCTGGGTATGACATTTGAGTCTGGCATACAGGCTGGCAAAAAAGGGTTTTATTTTTATTGTTTTAGTGTGGGAGGGGGTTGGTGACCACTGGGGGAGTACGGGGAGGTCATCCCCCATTCCCTCTGGTGGTCATCTGGTCAGTTCGGGCACCTTTTTGAGGCTTGGTGGTGAAAATAAAAGGACCAAATAAAAGCGGCGAAATACTGATTAACGCCGCTTTTTTTCCATTATCCGCAAAAGACGGCCATCTGGTTGCCACGCCCATGCCCGCCCATGTCCCTCCTTCGCTTTGCCACCAACACACCCCTTGAACTTTCACCGGCTCGGTGACGGGAAAGCGGCAATGGTGTCAAAAAAGCAGCTTTCGATTATACCGCTTTTGACGCTTTTGCAAGATCACCGGCCATCTGCCGATTTATGTCGGAAGATCGCCGGCGATCACTTTCAAAAATAAGCTTGATATTAACCTATGGAACTTTGTAAGTATAATTGCTTTGAAAATGAGCCTCATAGAGAAAAATGATGCAATGTTAAAGTGCCACGGAGAATAAAAGCAGTGAAAACAGAAAGATAAGGAATTTGAAAGGATCTAAGGAAAAAGAGTGGGAAAGAGATTGAAATGATAAGAAGGCAAAACATAAAAGAAGCAATTGAAGCAGACTTGTGTGCTGCTGTAAGTGTTCACTTGTGAGACAGCCTGTGCCAGTCCCAGCTGACAACAATCAAAAAAAATCTTTCCCTTTCCCTTATATTCTGGTGGGTTGGCACGGTTAATCAGTGAATGACTTCACATGCTTAGTATGTGTCACCAGTATGCCAGTACTGAGGCAGTATATCAATTCATCCAAGTTCATAGTGATTAAATGAATTCCAGTGGGAGGTCTTTGATCTATGGTATGTAGCAACTAGTCAGTGAACGAATATCTCCTTAGGCTGCTAATACTTACCTTATTTCGACAGTTTACAATAATGATGTTGGTACTGTCAGTCTTTTTACTTGTCTATTTTGTCCTTTCTAATGTTCTATTATGTCAAAGTTCCTCATGAGAGACTCCTGAGAAAATTAAAGAGTCATGGAGCAGGAGGCAATGCTCTGTTGTGGATAAGGAATTGGTTATTGGACAGAAAACATAGGGTGGGGTTAAATGGCCATTTTTCTCAGTGTAGGAGGGTGAATAGTGGAGTGCCACAGGTATCTGTACTGGGACCGGTGCTATTAACATATTTATAAATGATCTGGAAAATGAAACAACAAGTGAGATGATTAAATATGCAGACTTAGCTTCCAAATGGCAGATGAAATGTAATGTGGACAAATGCAAAGTGATGCACATCCAAATGATACTTACCTGATGCTAGGAGTCAAAACTCAATAAAAAGATCTAGGTGTTATTGTAGACAATACGCTGACATTTTCTGCCCAGTGTGCGGCAGAGGCCAAAAAAACAAACAGGATGTTAGGAATTATTAGGAAAGGGATGGAAAATAAGACCAAGAATATTATAATGCCTCTGTATTGCTCCATGGTGCAACCTCACCATGAGTATTGCGTTCAATTCTGGTCGCTGAATCTCAAAAAAGATATAGCAGAATTAGAAAAGGTTCCAAGAAGAGTGACCAAAATGATTTAGGGGATGGAACTCCTCCCATATAAGGAAAGGCTGAAGAGGTTAGTACTCTTCAAATTGGAAAAGAGATGGCTTGGGGTGGGGGGGGGGGAATATAATTGAGGTCTATAAAATCCTGAGTGGTATAGAACTGGTAGAAGTGAATCAATTTTTCACTCTTTCAAAAAGTACAAAGACCAGGGGACACACAGTGAAATTAGATGGATATACTTTTAAAACAAATAGGAGGAGATATTTTCTCACTCAAAGAATAGTTACGCTCTGGAACTTGCTACCGGAGGATATGGTAACAGTGGTTAGCATTTCTGGGTTTAAAAAAAGGTTGGACAAGTTCCTGGAGGAAAAGTCCATAGTTTGTTATTGAAATGGACATGGGGAAGCTACTGTTTGCCCTGGGATTGGTAGCATGGAATGTTGCTATTAATTGGGTTTCTGCTACGTACTTGTGACCTAGATTGGCCACTGTTGGAAGCAGGATACTGGGCTAGATGAACTATTGGTCTGACCCAGTATGGCTATTATGTTCTTATGTAGAAGGAATTTGGATGATTTTTCATATAACCAGATGGAAGAAACTTCTTGATTAAATCAGGTGCATTGTGTACAGGAGCCAAAGTACAATCCTGCTTGAGCAGCTGCAGTCACTTTGGTGCATCTGCAAGTCCTAAATCCTTGAAGTAAATCATCATTTTTAACAAGAGATGGCTGCATATTGGAAGTTATTATTAGGTTAGGTAAACTGACCTTATAAGATTATTCCAAAAGACTCATGAGGTTAGCGTCAGGTGCCAACCACAGGGGAGGCAGTTCTATTACACAGATGCTAACACTCCTGTACCCATTACATACATAAATATTTAGAATAATGGCATTTTCACACAAATGAGTGCACATGCACGCACAAATGCCCAAATTCCCTCTAAGCTGCAGTCCGGGGTTTGAATATTGGCTCTATTGTGTTTGTGCAACTGTCATCCCCGAATAATATTTGAATTGCCCAATATAATTTAAATTTATGCCTGATAAAGTAGAATGCCTAGTCACCCCCAGATTACGTGCTTTTGCCACTTAGAACTCTTTCTTCTTTTGATTTCCTATAATGGAATAGGTCAGTTAGTTTCAACTGAAATTTCAGAGACGTCAGAGCGCTTTGCAACTTTGGTGAGAGACGTGGTAGTTTATTGTAGACAGCAGCAGGTTTTAAAAAACACAGGGAATTCACCATTCAAATTCCACTGATGCCTGTTGTCATAGGAGCCAACTTTTCAAAATAATTGGGAGTGCTGAATTTTTTTTTTTTTACAGGTGGTGCATTCCCCCCTCCCCCTCCTCTCCCCTCTCCTCCCTCCTCTCCCCACCTCCCTCTCCTCCAAGTTCCAGACCCCCCTCCTCCGTCTCTGAATTCTAGGCCCCCTCCCTCTCCTCCAAGCTCCAGGCCCCCATCTCCTCCGAGTGCCAGTCCGACCCCAGCCCGACCTCTTCTCCCACAACAGTCCTCTGCCCTCGCCTTCCTCCGTGCTGCCCAGAATTTAAAAGTCATCTTACCTCGGGTGCCGATGGTAGCAGTGAAAGGCGAACAGGCTCGGTGCTTCAGCCTTCCCTGCTCTCTCAGCTCTGGTCATGCCCTCATTTCCTGTTTCTGCAAGAGTGGGACCAGACCTAAGAGAGCAGGGAAGGCTGAAGCGCCGAGCCTGCTCACCTTTCATTGCTGCCACTGGCACCCCGAGGTAAGATGACTTTTAAATTCTGGGCGGCACGCAGGAAGGCGAGGGCAGAGGACTGTTGAGGAAGAAGAGGGTGGGCAGGTCAGGCTGGCTGGGAACTTCTGGCGGGTCAAATATTGGGGGTGCTCGAGCACCCACAGCACCCAAGAAGTCGACGCCTATGCCTGTTGTGATCTTGAATTATGCCTGGACTACTGCAGCAACCACAGTACTTTGTCCTGTGACATAAATGTTTGTAAAAGAGCAAAATCGTCCTCAAAACAGCAGTGTAAACACTAAGGATTGTTTAGTGATTGCCATAGAAATGAGTTTAAGTAATCCAGGCCAGGCCTGTATGCTAAGGTTGACCTTTCAGCACTGACCTTTAACTTCCTACCACCTCTCCCACCCCCACCAAGCACGTTGCTGCAGTAGTCTTCTTGGATGTACAGAAATAAAAGAGCCCCTGATGCAGCCCTTGTGGGTGAAATACAGCCTGTGCCGAATGATTATTTTACAATAAAGTTTACACTGTACTACTGATTGATCTGCTTTGTTTGTGTCCACATTGGATTTTGCGGATCATCTGCCTTGCCGTTTTTTGCATTCTGGGTCGTCCTGAGTGTTGGTCAGGCGATGCGGCTGCACAGGGAGCAATGGAGATGGGGACACAAAAATCGTTCCCTACCAGTATGCACGAACTGCCGATTACCGCC
Organism: Microcaecilia unicolor; assembly: GCF_901765095.1. Classification (NCBI taxonomy): domain Eukaryota; kingdom Metazoa; phylum Chordata; class Amphibia; order Gymnophiona; family Siphonopidae; genus Microcaecilia; species Microcaecilia unicolor. The sequence continues at coordinate 564,228,461 of NC_044031.1, read as the reverse complement.
AGGAACTCCCCTGCGGTAGAAAATGGAAAATAATTTTCCACTGCAGGTTTTCAACATGCGCCAAACACTCAATTACCACCGGCGCGTGCGCTAGCCGGGTGGTAATGCTGATTTGCCGCACACTGTACGTGCGTAGGCCCTTTCGCACCTTTCTAAAAGGGCCCCTTAACCTTCCATCGCTTCAGGCACAAACTTAGAGGACCTTTTGCTAAGCTGTGGTAAGCACTAACTCATGCCTACCTCAGGTTATAATGTACTACTGTGGGGCACGATCAGGTATCACGCAATAGGTTTTGCATATATAGGCGCTATCCATGTCCTGAGGATGTTTTGTGGGGCTGAGAGTGGGCATGGCTATGCTAATCAGTTAGCACGTGGGCATTGCTGCACACTGATTAGAAGAGTAGGATTAGCAAGTGAGCCCTTAATGCCTACAAAATAGATGACGGTATTGCGGCACCCGGTCAAAAGAAACCAGATAAAAAAGCTCCAAACAAAAAAAAGTTCCCGACATAAAAGTCCCTGACAAAATAGACTACTGACAAAAGGGCCTGATGAAATAGATTTACTGAGAAAGTCCATGGCTTGTCACTTGAAAGTCCTGGCACCTGCCTACGGCTTGACTTCACTATCCACACTTGGTATCTAGTGAGAATCATAAATTTGTTTTGTTGTGGGGTTTTTTTGGGAGGGTTTTTTTTGGCATGGTCTGTTTTGGTTTTAGTCTATTTTGTTGGGTTTTTTTTTGTATGGTCTATTATGTCAGGGTGCCCGGTAGTGCTCGTGCACTAATGGGAAAATTAGCCTGTGGCCATTATTGCAAAAATGGAAGAATCAGCCATTTACCAGCAGCACTAGCAGTGAGATTAGCGTGTGGGAAAGACCCGTGTTGGGGCTAGCACAGGCTACTTTATAGCGCATAGTAAAAGGGCCCTGTAGATTGTGAGCCCTCTAGGAACAGAAAAATACCTACTACACCTAAATGTACACCAATTCGATAGCTTTCAGGCATTTCTTTTCTCCACCGCCTCTACTGGGGGCTACTTCACACATATACCTTTCTTTCCATAGAGAACTATTTCCTTAGATTGCTCCTGAGACTATCCACATTTCACCTTTCTCCTGTGTAGCTCATTACAAACCTTCCTTTCAACTGAAAGAGGCCCACCTCATGTGCATTTATGCCATGGAGATATTTAAATGTCCCTATTATATCTTCCCTCTCCTGGTTTCTTCCAAAGCATACAAGCCTGACCCAGACAGGAGTCATTTTTAAAATCCATTTATGTCTGCCAGTACAAGTACAATATCTTGGTATGCATACCTTTTACTGAGATGACAACATTCTCCTTTTCTATGAGATCAGTTTATTCTCCCCTGATCTAGCCACTCTAAACCCTACTACTATTACTATTTAACATTTCTAGAGCGCTACTAGGGTTACGCAGCGCTGCTCTAGGAGACATATCACAATGGCGTCATGAGAACCGTCTCCTTCTAAATCCCTTTAAAACTATGGCTTGCTGGATTACAGGCAACTGTAAGACATCTCCTCTTTCCCCCTTACTATACAACGTTCCTATTCCACTTGTTCCTCACTTTAAGTACCTTGGCATTATTCTGGATCTGGAGCTCTCTTTTAATCAGCATATCTCTGCTCTTGTTAAAACTTGTTTCTTCTCCTTAAGGCAATTTAGAGTGATCTGTTCCTACCTAGACGAAGCTGCACAGAAGATCTATGCACTTCTGTTGTCACATTTGGACTGCTGTAAATGTCATTTATTCTGGCCTCCCTCAGAATCAACTCCAGCATTTACAAATAATTCAAAACTGATATTCGTGTTCTCTCCCATGGTTCCCGTTTTGATAGAGTCACACCTCTTTTCATTCATCATCATTGGCTACCTGTATCATTACTACTACTACTATTTAGCATTTCTATAGCGCTACAAGGCATACGCAGCGCTGCACAAACATAGAAGAAAGACAGTCCCTGCTCAAAGAGCTTACAATCTAATAGACAAAAAATAAATAAAGTAAGCAAATCAAATCAATTAATGTGAACGGCAAGGAAGAGAGGAGGGTAGGTGGAGGCGAGTGGTTACAAGTGGTTACGAGTCAAAAGCAATGTTAAAGAGGTGGGCTTTCAGTCTAGATTTAAAGGTGGCCAAGGATGGGGCAAGACGTAGAGGCTCAGGAAGTTTATTCCAGGCGTAGGGTGCAGCAAGACAGAAGGCGCGAAGTCTGGAGTTGGCAGTAGTGGAGAAGGGAACAGATAAGAAGGATTTATCCATGGAGCGGAGTGCACGGGAAGGGGTGTAGGGAAGGACGAGTGTGGAGAGATACTGGGGAGCAGCAGAGTGAATACATTTATAGGTCAGTAGAAGAAGTTTGAACAGGATGCGAAAACGGATAGGGAGCCAGTGAAGGGTCTTGAGGAGAGGGGTAGTATGAGTAAAGCGACCCTGGCGGAAGATGAGACGGGCAGCAGAGTTTTGAACCGACTGGAGAGGGGAGAGGTGACTAAGTGGGAGGCCAGCAAGAAGCAGATTGCAGTAGTCTAAACGAGAGGTGACAAGGGTGTGGATGAGGGTTTTGGTAGAGTGCTCGGTAGAGTGTCGTATCCAGTTTAAAATTCTCATTCTCCTCATCCTATCTGTCCTCCCTTATTCATCCTTACAGCCCCTCCTGAGCCCTCCGCTCTATCAATGAGTTGCACCTCCCTCACAGTCAGAATATAATGGCGAGTCTGGAAGGCCCTGAAAGCGCACATTGCATCGGCAACTGCGGTTTTCCAGATCTTTGATTTTATCCCATATTTGATGCGTTACAGCCTGCAATGCTTTATTCTGTAACATTAAGACATTTAGGGTCTCCACTTGCTCTTCTAATTGCTCCTCTGCCTCTGCCACCTGGTGGTCCAGCGCCCCTATCTCACCTCTCAGATCAGCGCCCAGCGCGGCCAGATCATTGCGTGCTGCTTTCAAATCAGCTTTTATTTCCTGCATCCACAGCCTTATTTCTTTCAAAGGCTCACCCTCTCTTTCCTGTGCGTCATCCGAGAGGAACAGCGGCGGCGAACACTGGGTTGCGCACTGTCTGATGAGCGGAGGCACGCGCCTCCGTCTCCACCATATGGGTAGACACAGTGGGCCCCAGATATGCAAATCTGGCCAAATCTATCGACGGGGTTCAGGAACTCATCGCATAAAAAGATCAAGGTACTTTTATGGTGATCTCTATCACCAATCTAGGCGCTTCTCAACCGCTGATACCTCGGTGGTGCTCGTTCTTACTCAGGGGCTGGCAGGAGCTCTCAGCTTAGGCAACCATCGCACTTGGTGACATCACTTCCTCCCTCATCTTCTATTTTAAAATTAAGGGCCCTGTTTATTAAGCCGTGTTGTAGGCGTGCTAGCATTTTAGTACATGCTAATGCTAGAGACATATATGGGTGTCTCTACAGTTAGCACGCACTAAATTTTAGTGTGTTTTAAAATACTAGTGCACATTAGTAAACAGGGCCCTGAATAAGTCATGATAAACTACAAAACTGATGCAATCAGAGGCATATGTTTGCACATCCCTGTATAATTTCCTGCATGAAGCCCCACTTAAGAACATCAGGTTCTGTATATACAAGATGATTTTTTTAACTATATTATAACTGGAAGGCAATTTCTGAAGACATCTAAGCAGCTGAAATAGCATGTTGCCTGCAGAAATTTACTTTTTTGAGAACTGTCTACCAATTCTGTAAGTCAAGGTTTGTACTTGTTCTTTTGCGAGGAGTCCCAACGGTATATTCGCATGGTGGAGGCAACAACCTTTGTAGTTTTGTGTCTTCATAACTACGTGCATTGTTTTCTCAGAAAAAGTATCCACAGTGAAAGCAGGAGCAAATATCCTGGTACTTTTTCTTGAGGCAGTAGTCAAAGCTCAAGTATTGTGCTTATTTCAGAAGTGCTATTTTTGAGTTTTAGATATGCATAAATCTGGATATGAATGCATAAACTTGTAAATTCCAGTTTTACAAAGCCAAGATATACATGTTTAAAACTGAAAAATGTGCATCAGGAAAAGGGGCCTGGTTTGGACATAGTTGGGTTGGGACTGTGTTGGGCCAAAAATAGAACATGCATTTCCCATTTCAGAAGGGGAATGCGCGTCTATGTCCAACAGTGGCGTACAGTGACATTTATAGCAGGGAATTCAATAGATGTGCTAAACCAGGAGTGCCCAACCTCGGCCTTCGCCAGGTCAGGTGTTTAGGATTTCCACAGTGAATATGCATGAGATCTATCTGCATGCAATGGAGGCTGTTCATGCAAATAGATCTCATGCATATTTATTGAGGAAATCCTAAAAACCCAACTAGATTGTAGCCCTTAAGGATCGAGGTTGGACACTCCATGTACTAAACAGTGTAATGCGTACCCTTAACCAAGGTTAATGTACTCACTGTCTGTGCTGGATGATGTCACGTCTTGGTCTTTTTTCCTGAGAGTCACCTATAGCATTCTCCACATCTCCTTTTGACTTCTGTGTTGATGTGAAGAAGCAAAAGTTCTATATCACTACCTTTCTGAAATCTGTTTTTCAGAGTTACACAGACTGACTGTGTGGTGCAGATTCCATGAAATAATTCTGCGGGCAATACAGACTTTCTGTGATATTCTGAGGCTGAAGCAGCAATTCGTGGCATACCCACAAACAAGACACAAAAGTACAGAGCAGCAGACACATGACCTCCAGTGTGCATGCAAAATAAAATAAAATAAGCTTTGCCTTGTCACTCATATCTTCCTCTGTCCCCTTCAGCTCCAGTCCTCCCTCCAGCACTGCTCCCTTCTCCCACAAAGATCCAGCACTGTCCCCTTCCCCCGCAGCAGGTCTAGCATTGTTTTTGCTATGAAGATGATCTGCTCTGGGACCTTTTCTCCTCTGGATCCCGCCTTCTGATGTAACTTTCTGTTTTGCGAAACAGGAAGGAAGCGCAGACTAACAGTGGTCGGGGTCCCTGGGCAGTAAGGGTCATTGGGCCCCCCAGCCACTGCCTGCTGCCCCACCACTGTACTGCCATCCCCCACCACTGCAGTTACTGCCCCCCTCCCACACACTACAGACCCCTGAAAGTGGGTCCTACCTTGAAGGGCCCTGGTGGTCCCAATCTTTCCTGCCTGCTGCCACTATTCTGCCTGTGCCTGACATCGCAGCCACCTTGTTTTCAAAATGGCTGCTGAGACTTCCCGCGGTAGTGTCACAGGTCTCAACAGTTTTGGCAGCCATTTTTTTTTAAACAGTGGCACCAGGCACAGGCAGAATAGCAGCCATGGGCAAGAAAGAGTGAGATTCTTTCCTGCCCCATATAGGCCACTAGACCACCAGGCCCTTTAAATGTAGGACCACCAGAGAATTCTGTAGTGTGCAGCAGCGGCAGCGAGCAATTGGGCAGAGCCTCTGGGCCCCCTACAGCCTCTGGGCCCTCAGGCACTGCCCAGTTGCCTGAATGGTCAGCCCACCTTGACAGGAAGTTACATCAGAAAATGAGAGCTGGCAGAGAAGGAAAGGCCCCAGAGCAGGCTTATGGGGAATCTTCTTTACGGCTCAAAAAGGTAGAAAATGTGACACGATGGGGAGGGAAGGAAGTGAAAAAGGAATTGGGGAGGGAGGAGACACCGGGCCCACGGTAATCAAGTTTGTGTATTTACCATGGGAGCAAGACTTTCTATCGCTCCTGCAGGGCAGTAACTAGTTTTGCTCCTGCATCCAGGGTAAATTTGGTAATTTTTGTTTTTTTAACCTTGGATTTGCCACAAGTCCCAATCCCCTGTCATCCCTGTCATTCTCTACTCAGAAGCTGCAGGCACATTACCACCAGCCACCACATGTTCCTGTTGCCATGTCACAGGCCCGGGCCATGCAAAAGGTAAACAAGTTTCCAGTTAATAAAAGCATGTTCATATGCGTGGGGATTCACTTGAAGACTCTGAAACCACGCCACTGATTGTCCAAAGAAATTGACATCAGGATTTATATCTGCTACTTGGGATATCTACAATTCAGAAAAGTGCTCCTGGTGAAAAGCACTGCAGTGGAAATATTAGAGAATGTTATCCCTTAAATCCCCAGCGGCTGATGTCCAGCCCTCCCACCCCCCCCCCACCCCCACCCCCGGAAAAGGAATACTGGGCTGTGTGAAAGTTTCAGGAAAAATACATATTTATGATTCTATAACGGCTAACATAAATTTTTATGTTCTAGGACATAAACGTTTATGTTGGTAATTCGTAACATAAATATTTATGTGTCCATTTTCTCCCATTGATATCTTAGACTTTTCTGTTTCTACACTGGATGCTGCTACTGCAGTAACCAGAGCATAAATGCCCATTTCTCCATGTATCTTAGAACAGGCTCTACATCAGCAGATCCTATTCTAAAATACTAGTGGAACTTGAACCATCCTAACCTGGACATCTCAATTTCCAGTGGAGGAGTAACCTAGTGGTTAGTGCAGCGGACTTTGATCTTGGGGAACTGGGTTAAATTCCCACTGCAGCTCCATATGACTGTGGGCAAGTCACTTAACCCTCCATTGCCCCAGGTACAAAATAAGTACCTGAATATATGTAAACCGCTTTGAATGTATTTGCAAAATGCCACAGAAAGGCGGTATATCATGTCCCATTTCCCTTTCCAAAATTCCACTCTCTATATGTAAGTTTGTTATATTATTGATGCAAACCCAGCTCTTAAAAACTAACTGCAGTGCTTTTACCAATGCAGGTAGTTTAATTATTGCTCCCTCAATACTGTAAAAGTCACTGTTTTAAAACTATTTAAAATTAAAATATACCCTACTAAAATTGCCAGTAATTCTAACACTAACTTGCATGCACAGGAAAGTTATGGTTGTTATCAGCAACCTGGTAACCTCAGTCTTCCATTCGTGTACTTAGAGTCATCTCAAATGTTATTAAGAAAATTCCAAAAATACCAAATTGAAGTTGTTATGTACTGGTCATCCATTGTGAAATATATACTTTGCTTCTTCTATAGGTTTGGGAGCATAAGATAAAGGAAAGAAGACTGTCAGTTTTTCATCAGCTACAGTCTGCTTAAAATCTGCTCTGATCAAGTGACAGCTACACAGAAGGCAATTTGCTTCTTCTCCTTCTCCTATCAGTAAGGTATTATGTTTTATTGGACATGTTGTTTGAAAGGAATAAGGTGGATCATAGAACTTACTTCCAGCATATCTAAACAATTTTCTTGGCTGCCTGGCCATCCAGTGCTCATAATGACACACACAGAAGGGTCTGAATTGCTTTTCACTTTTTAAATGAATTTTTATTTCTGTGATGATTTTCATTGCTAATATTTGCCACTGAGATCTTTGTATGTCTCTTATTCTAGCAAAAAGATGGCAAAGTTACTGTAGCTACCTGAGGGCCAGATGCACTAAACTTAACGAGCCAGCAACATGGTTTTTAAACTGGTTCTAGCCAGTTTAACGCACAAATAGTAAACCGGGACATGCACAAAAGGTTCTCCGAGCCATTTCCCTGTCACGGTAGCAGCTAACAAAAACGGAATGCAAAAGAGCAAATTAGTATTATAATGTGTACAATTTGTAATTCGTATTACAATGAGATGCACTACCATTTTCCGATCCCCTCACCGTGGAAAACCTAACGGGAGGTCTGCACCTCTCGTTGAGGCTGTTGTGAGGGAATCGGAATGGGGGGAAAAAAAGTCCAAGTGCTCATCAGGGCCGTCCTTCTAAAGTGCCTAACATGGACGTCCTTCACTAAAACAAAAAAGGACGTCCCTGATGAGCATTTGGACGTTTCCCCGCCCCCGCCCCCACCCCTGATTTTTTTGTGATGGGTGTCCTTCTTGGATGTGTTTTTCTTACCTGCCTGAACTGACCACAACCACAGTTCTCTCAACAATCCCCTCCAAGGTTGTTTTCAGCTTGCGCCAACCCCCCCCCCCCCCCTGATTTTTTCTACCTTTGTTGTCTGGTGACTTTGTTTTTCTATCCATATTGGTACCAGTCTCTGATTCTGCTGCTCTCTATCTATTCTCTTAACTCCGTTTCCAGGGTTTCCTTTCCATATATTTCTTTACTTTCCTCCTTTCTTCTTAATTTCTTGCCCTACATCCATAAGTAAAAGCTGGATGGAATTGACTGGAGGAGGTATAACATGGATCCAGCTTTTGCTTATTTTCTCCATCCATGTGCAGTTTTTCTCCTCTCTTCCCTTTCCCTCATCTCCATCCATGTGCATCTTCTTCTTTTTTCTTTCCTCCCCTCCATCCATGTCCAGCATTTCTCTTCTCTCTTCCCTCCTCTGTATCCATATAAAGCAATAATTCTCTCTCCCCTCTCCTCCATCCAAGTCCAGCATTTCTCCTCTCTCCTCGCCAACTCCTCCATCCATACATGTCCAGCAATTCTCCTCTATCTCCTGCTCTCTCCATCCATTTCCAGCATTTCTCCTCTCTCCCCTGCCCTCCCCTCCCATCCATGTGCATCTCCTTCCTATCTTCCCTCCCCTCCATCCTTGTCCAGCATGTCTCCTCTCTCCCCTGCCCTCCCCTCCCATGTCCAGCGATTCTCTATTCTGTCCTCCCCTGCCATCCATGTCCAGCTATTCTCCTCTCTCCCCTTCCTTCTCCTCTCTCCCCTGCCCTCCCATTCCATCCATGTCTAGTGCATCTCTCTTCACTGACCTCCCCTCCCATCCATGTCCAGTATGTCTCCTCTCTCGCCTGCCCTCCCCTCTCATCTATGTGCAGCGGATTCTCCTCTGCCCCCTGTCCTCCCCTGTCATCCATATCCAGCAATTACCTCTCCCCTGCCCTCCCCTCTCATCCATGTCCAGTGATTCTCCTCTGCCCCCTGTCCTCCCCTGCCATCCATGTCCAGTGATTCTCCTCTGCCCCCTGTCCTCCCCTGCCATCCATGTCCAGCGATTCTCCTCTCTCCCCCCTGCCTTCCCCTCCCATCCATGTCCAGCAATTCTCCTCTCTCCCCTGGCCTCCCATCCATGTCCAGCAATTCTCTCTTCCCTACCCTCACCTCCCATCCACGTCCAGCATGTCTCCTCTCTCCCCTGCCCTCCCCTCTCATCCATGTCCAGCGATTCTCCTCTGCCTCCTGTCCTCCCCTCCCATCCATGTCCAGCAATTCTATCTTCCCTGCCCTCCCCTCTCCTCCCATCGATGTCCAGCATGTCTCCTCTCTCCTCTGCCCTCCCCTGCCCTCCCCTGCCCTCCCCTCCTATCCATGTCCAGCAATTCTCTCTTCTCTGCCTTCCCCTCAAATCCATGTCCAGTGATTCTCCTTTCTCCCCTCCCCTCCCCTCCATGTCCAGCAATTCTTCTCTCTCCCTTGCCCTCCGTCCCCTCCATGTCCAGCAATTTATTTAAACCCCAGCCCCCCCCACCCTCCCTCAGCTCCCCAACTTTCCTTGAAATCTTTAATTTACCCAAAGTCGCGGCGAACCGGCAGTAAAAACAGCTGGCAGACAGGCATGCCTCCTTGTCACTTCCCTTCCCTCTCAGCGCATCTCACCCTCACGGAAAGGAAATTACATCAGAGGAAGGTGGGACGCACTGAGAGGGAAGGGAAGCGACGAGGAGGCAAGCCTGTCTACCTGCCTGCCAGCTGTTTTTACTGCTGGTTCGCCATGACTTTGGGTAAATTAAAGATTTCAAGGAAAGTCGGGGAGCTGAGGGAGGGTGGGGGGAGCCGAGGGAGGGTGCGGGCGGCGCGTCAGAAGGGAATGGAAGGGAGCGGGCAGGTGAGCCGGACCTCACAAAAAAGGTGCCGTATGCCGTACTGATGCGTACCGGCACAAAAAAGCACTGATTATCACTAAAATATGTCCAACTTCTTGCCCCACCCTGGTCCCGCCACAGTCAAGCCCTTGTCATACCTCCAACACATCCTTTACTATTTGGACAAACTTGTGAAAAACATTCGAATTCTGCCTTTTGAAAATCGCAATTTAGTCGTTTCCGGCAGATGGATGCTTTTATGGCCATTTTAAGATGTCCAGGCTACGGCCATTGTTTTGCTTTCAGCTGAAAATAACCATGTGTTTTCAGTGGAAGCCGAAAATTTGTGCTTTGTCCTGTTTGTCTTCCTCCCTCTCCCTCTGAGCAGGAGTTACCTCTCCTCCCCACCCATTTGTAGATGCCCGTCTTGGGCATATTTTACAATCCCTGGCAGTCTAGGGGTCAGGGCAGGAGTGATCCCCAGTCATTCGTGCCAATGGAGCTTAGCCTCTGTGTGGAGATCAGCTTTCACTCCAAATGTAGCACATAGATAGCATTATAAAAGCACTGTGGCTTTTAGTTTCAGTTTTCATTAGCTATGGAGGCTATTTTGCTTGGAGGTAAAATGTTATCTTTTATTATTTAAATTATTATATATAATCTGACTTGGATACTATTTGGATGATTCTAAATAATTTCCAGGCTTAATTGGGTATGACGAAGATGCAGCATTTTAATCAAACTTGTGGCATGCAGAAGCTAGATTCTATAAGAAAGGAATCTGCAGTGATTATTTTCAAGCACAAGTACTGATCTGCTTCTAGTGTTAGTAGGGGAATGATATTACAATGTTTATATATTAGAAAATAATTTGAGAAATGTATTGTCCTTGATTGTAATTTTCAGAACACTTCAATGGACTTTTTTTTATTTATTCTGGATTGTGCATCAGGCTGGTATAATGTCCACAGTGTAGACCAGTGTCTGGACTCCTTTACCCTATTTTAGCAAGAGTCTGTATCATGCTTGTCCATAATCAGTTTTATAACTAAACACAAAACGGGAAACATCTCAATGCTATTGTCTCTCTTGTTACTTGTGCACAATTTGCGTAAAAAGCTTGTAATCACTTTTTTTCTACAAGTTTCCACAAAGTTCCTATCTCAGAGGATATTTAACTACATCTGCATTGACTTAGGAACCTAAACATGCCAGACTGTTGAAAAGACCTTGTTAAAAATGGCTCTCCCAATTGTCAGCCTCTGCTTGCAGTTCCTGGGACTAGAGGGTAATAATCTCCTGTGGGTTTAGCAAACAGCTGCCCACTGCAAGCTCTGACAATCCTCAGTGGGGCTCATTGGTTCACATTCACACAATCAAACATTAGTTTATGGTTTCAGTTTTGGCTTTGGCCAAAACCAGGCGACAAGTTTTGGCTGCAGGTTCAGTTTCGGACAAGAGTGTTTAGCCAGTTTAGGTAACAGTTTTGGTTTCGGCCGAAACTGGAAAAAACAGTTTTGATCAGCCTCTATTTTCAAAACAGTATTACAATCAGGTTTCAAGGCAAATGTGACCACCACCGTGATTCTCTGAATGATAACTTCCAATGAAGATTCCAAACTGTTAAATTTAAGATATCACCCTTTCCACGCTGTTGAAAATGCATTTCACATGTTCCTACTTTAACTGCTCCTATAACATTGAAGGCTTTAACCACTTGGGTAAAAGCCTGAAATGACATTTTCAACACTCCAGTCAAGTACTTTTTGACCATATCAATAGGAGCTATGAGAGGGGATTTTGGAAAGTTTAGACATCTCAAATTGTTCTACCTTACTTGATTTTCAAGGTATTCCAGCTTTCTTTACCCAAGGTTAGTTCAAGATTCTGAACTTCCTGTAGTTTAATACTCAGAGTTCCAATATTGGCTGCCTGTTGATTTGATGTCTGGACTTGAGAGACAACTGCCTGGGGAATACTAATTACCTGAATCGCATCCCATAGAGTCTCTAAAGTCACTATGTCTGGTCTCTCCACAACTTGCTGTTCCCCTCTGGAAGCAACTACCTGTCCCTGAGTACGAATTAAATCACTCACAGTTGATGCACAGGTAAAACTGAAATAGATGTCTCCAGGTCAGATCCTTCTCAGGGAGAAGAAATGGCAGCAGGGATACTCTCCAATATGTCCAGGGAAAACAGGGCTCTGACACACCAACTCTCCATTGTCGAATTGCTTCAGTTGTGGAGGTGCTGTCCTCTCGACAAGACTCAATGAGAATCTATGATGCTGCCTGCTGAAACACCTGTGAGCATGACTGAAGTAGGGACCATTTCCGCCCTTGGTTTCACTTGATACTGATCCATGGTCATCTGTCAGGTCACAGGAGCAGCACAGGGAACTGACATATTTCCCCACACCTTTTCTGTTCTCTTTCCCATAATCGAGTAGAGAAAATGCTCACTGGCAGACAAGAACTCAACAGTCAGATCAGAGCTCCCTCAGGTACATGCTAGTAAGATGCCATCTTGGATGTCTCTTATCGTCCACAATTTTTTTTTATTTGCAGAAATACTGTCTACAGTTTTATTCAACTTATATAGTATTAAAATGTATTTATGATTTTAGAAGTCAACAATATGTATATACTTGAGAAAATATTTAAAATCTTACAGGCAAAGGAGGGCATAAGAACACCATGGGGAAGTGGTAAGACTATGTGCTAAAATAGCCTGACTTATGGTAAAATAATTGATTTAACAGTAGCCCATATTGATAACTTCCACCCCCAATATGGAAACCTTAAAATACAAAATTATTCCAAGAGCTAAACAATCTATTTCACAAACATCTGATCATAATCCTTGGAGCCGGTACCCCTGGTTCAGGCTAATTGACCCCCCTTTCCCCCTGTACTCCTTATTTTTCAATGACACAACACACCAGTGTGGGATAACACAGGCCGCAGCTTGCTTTATTAACATTACTTAAATAACAATAACATAATGACCCCCTTTTGCCCGAGCTACAATTTTACAGACACACCGCAGCAACCGCTGCCCCCCCCCCCCCACCGCCACTTGCCCTGACAGCATGTGGCCTCTTCCTCCAGCCAGCCTCATCCGACTCCGCCACTTCAGCAAGAGCCAAGGCCTGTGTGGACCTCCACACATTCCACCGGGTCACCCGACCCACTTCTGCACCGGCTCACCCCTGAGCCTAGTCCCTGTAGCTCGGGTTTTTTGCCACTGGGGGAGGGCTTGCATCGCAAAGCCCCCTCCCCCCCCCCCACAAGCTGCACCCTAGTGATATTCCCCCACACTGGTGGCTTCGATACATTCCTGCAAATCATTTAAGAAAAGATCCAACCCCACTGCTGACAGATGCACTCCATCTGTAGCGAATAAACCTGCACACCGCGTATCCACCCACGTATGTTTAATCTGGCAACCCCCCATAGCTAGTACCCATCTTCTTATCTGCCTGTTTACTTTGTGCAAGCCCCGCTGCCACTTGCGCGCCGGCAACCGGGCCGGCCGTGGTATGATGTCCGACCACGCCATCACCAATCTCAAGTCGTCCTTAACTGAATCTATCAGTTGCTTGCCAGTCCAACTGTCCACTTCATTACCACCCAGATGTATTATCAGCAGCCGAGGGTGATGGGTCCTGTCCCGTAGGCGATACAGCAAGGGCACCAACTGATGCCATCGCATGCCTCGCTGTTCCCACCATGAGATCCGGATCCCTCGTTGCGCCAAGCTTAAATGGACTCTGCCCGGCCTCCGGGCCGCTCTGCTGCTCGCCCAATGTATGAAGGCATGCCCGATAATCCATACCCTGGATGTCCCACCGCAGGCATCTAGGGGAGATGGGCAGCCACGAGTTGGGTTTGCACACACAAGCTGACAACCCCCAACAACTAGACAGACAGAAAAGCATACCATAGTTGGCCAGTATCCGCTCCCAACAGCCACCCCCCCCCCCCCGCACCACAACCCCCCCTCTTCATTAAGGCCGAATATATGCCTTGTACGCCCCAGAGGACCACCTTCCAATGCCCTGGATGGCTGCCGCTCCTAACCCCGCCTGACTCGCACTCGTCGCCGCTCCAATGCGGAAGGAATGCGTGCCAAACCTCGTAGGATCCTCACCTAAACTGACCAAACACCTACGCAGGATGGCGGCGAACTGGTACCTCGTCAGCGCAGACCCATCCACATGCACGAACAACGAGGGGGGGCCCTCCGGCCGCTCCCTGAGATAGTCCTCTAACAACCCCACCGGACATGCCTGCCAGCCCCTCACTTGCTTCAACACTACAGTGTGTCCCTTCCCTATCTGGTCCGTTTTGGACCGCAGCAACCATATGCGGAGCTCGCCTTCCACAATCGTCACACACTGCCGCAACACGCCGGTCACCGCCACCACCGACTGTCTCTTTTCCACTAATTCCCCTACCCGAAAAGCCCCGTAAAAAGCTAAGGCGTATGCTGCCCGAAATAACTTTGCTTCGTAATCCGTGTATGTCACCTGGTCCAGAGTGCGCAGAATACCCAGCAGAAACGTGTGTGTAATTGGCTTGCGCCCGTCCTCCACCCGCGGTGTGGACCGAGCCCAGCCCTTTAGCGCACTGTGCACCAAAAAACGCGATGGCGGTTGGGCCCAGCCCATGGCCTTACTGAAAAAGGTAAAACCCGCTAGCCTCCTGTTAACTGCGCTCCGAGAACTCCCCCGTGCCTTCTCATATGCCACATATGCCGCTAACAACTCGTCAGTACTCCCGCCCGATAACCCACCTTGGCTTTGTAAGAACTCCTGCACAACTTGAAAACCCCGCATATAAGCAGACCAGGTGGTTGGTGCCACTGACGCCTTCAACAGCTCCCATACTTCGGGTCTCCGAAGCGCCAGAGCTGAACCGGCATCTGCAGCCCCTCCGCGTCCGCCTCCGGGCCAGTGTTCGAAAGGTCTGGAATTGGAAACGGGACAGGGCATCAGCCAGCTTATTCTGAACTCCAGGAACATGTCGGGCTCTCAAATGCATATTTAAGCGGAGACATCGCAGGACTAGCTCGTGCATCAAAGCGTTTACCCATAGACACTTGGCCACCTGTTTATTAACTACTTCTACCACTCCTTGATTGTCACACCAGGCTACAATATTCCGATTGCGCAATCTCTCTGGCCACAACTCACAGGCTACCACTAACGGGAACAATTCCAAAAAAGTGATATTCTGGGTGGTCCTGGCTCTGACCCAGCTGTCAGGCCATGGGGCCGCACACCAGGCCCCCCCGCAATACACCCCAAAACCCAGCCCCCCGTCCGCATCCGAGAACAACTCCAGGTCAATCGTGGACACTTCCTGTCCCTGTATTGCCAACGTACCATTGAATGTTGACAGGAAGTCCAGCCACATGCGCAGGTCTTTGCGCACTCCTGCCGTTATCCGGATGTAATGATGTGGACGCGCCACGTTTGCTGTCACCGCCGCCAGGCGTCACGAGAACGCCCTCCCCATTGGTAAGACTTTGCAGGCAAAGTTAAGGCTACCCATCAAGGCCTGAATAGTCTGCAAGGGCGCTTTCTTTACCTGCAAAACCGCGACTATCCGGCTCTCCAACTGTGCCACCTTGTCTACCGGTAGCCTCGTGACCATACGCGCGGTGTCAATCTCTATACCGAGGAACGTGAGAACCTGAGTCGGCCCCTCCGTCTTTTCCTCCGCCAGTGGGATGCCAAATTCCTTAGCTACTACGGAAAAGGTCTCTAACAACCGCGTACACTCCTGGCCGTCCGCAGCACCAACAAATAGAAAATCATTCAGATAATGTACTACACTATCCAGCCCAGCCCTCACCATCACCCAGTGCACAAACGAACTAACGCATTCAAAATAAGCACATGATATGGCACAGCCCATGGGCATACATCGGTCGAAGTAGTAACCCCCATCGAAATGAAAACCCAGCACCGGAAACGCCGACGGATGCCCGGGCAACAGTCGGAAGGCTGCCTCTATATCCACTTTTGCTAGCCGCGCCCCCACCCCCCATTCGGTGTACCAACCTCATCGCGCAGTCAAATGATGTATACTGCACTGTGCAATATTCCCTGGGAATGCCCGCGTTCACCGACCTGCCATCTGGAAACGAGAGGTTGTGAATGAGTCGGAATTTTCCCGGCGCTTTTTTTGGAATCACCGCCAGTGGTGACAACATGAACGGTGAAAACGGCCGCTCTACAAATGGACCCACGATCCTGCCCAGCCGAAGCTCCTCCTGCAGCTTGCCACGCACCACTTCCTGTAGCTGTGTCACCGACTCGGAATTCTGAACCCAGTTATCCTCTACGCAGCCCCGGTACGGCACAATAAATCCCCCCGTAAACCCTTGCTCTAGTGTGGCAGCCGCCCTTCTCCTCGGGTATCGATGGAGCCATGGCAGCATCGCATCGACTTGCACCAGCGTTGGTGCCCTGCCAAAACTATTGCTGCTTTCCGGAAGCCGCCCCTCCTCCTCCTTTCTTAGGACATTTGGTGGCAGGATGGTTTTGCCCGCAGGCGGAACACACATGCCGGAACTTGCAATCCTGAAAGGGACACGCCGCTCTATTGTAACGCCAGCACACGTCATTCGGCGCCCCCGCCCCACTACTCTCCCCCGCCCCTGCCGCCCGAAAGGGCTTACTCGGTACCGTCGTCGCTGACCCTCCTCGGTTCTGACCTACCGCCGCGCCCGTTCCCGATCGCGGAGCCATATGCACCAGCCATAGGTTAATATCCTGAGATCCCCAAGACATGTGCATGTTCTCCTCCATTTTATCTCTAAACGCCTCATCGTAGTTAAGCCACGCCCACCCACCAAAGCGTTGGAACGCGTCCAGAACCGAGTCAGCGTACACCAATAACAGCCCATACTGTCCCGGGTCACGTCGCCCCCAAACACTGGCTAGGCGCAAAAAGGCGCGCGTCCAGTTGATGACATTCTTTGCTACCTTGCGTTCCGGTTGTCGCTCCTCCTTATCCTTTTTGGTTTTCTTAGCCTTCTGCCTCTCCCTACCCTCCATTAACCTAAATATATTAATGCACTTGCGCTTTCGATTTTTTTTTGCGTAAGGCCAATGGGACTTGTTCCCACAGCTCGGATAAGGCCACTAGCGCCGGTGGGCCCCTGGACCCCGTTCCCCCCAACTGTCCTACGCCCTCCCTCTGAGTCCCACCTGCCCCCTGCTCCGCCTTGCTAGAGGTGGTCGAGCAGGACGTAGTGTCACTAGTTGAAGAGGAAGAAGAATCCCTATGCCGCCTGCCCCTCCCCCTCCGCTTGCGCCGCCCTCCTTCGCTTCGCGCCCTGGACGGCTCGCCTATATTACCTGCTCCTGCCGCCACGCTGTCTATGCGGAGTGGATCCGACGCCGCAGCAAGGGCCCTTCCACCGACCGCAGTCCTCAGCCCCGCCTCCTGGTTCAGCAAGGTCCGCTCCAGACCCGCCGTCTGTAGTCCCCTCGCATCTCCGGTCGCTTCCTGCAGTAACTGCCTGGCACCTTCTCGCGGTCCACGCACATCTCTCTGCTCCGGTGGCTCCTGTGCATCCGCTGAACGCTGTACCTGTGGAGACAAATCCAACACCGCAGCAGGGGCTGTCGGCCATGCTTGCCACTCTCCACTCTGCACCCCCATCGGAGGCCCCCCGTATCCCACCGCTGGCGCCCACCATCTATCTCCGCCTCCATACCCTCTTCCTCACGGAGCCATCCATGCTGGATGGGGAGATGTCGCCCATGGCGCCCAGCTCCCGTAAGGCCATGGTCCCTGCCCTACCTGTTGCCACTCCACCCCCTGCCAGCCTCGTGCTGCACCGCTTGGCCCCGGCAAATTATCCCCGTAACCCCGGGGTCCACCAGACAAGGTCCCAAACCCCTGCAGTTCTGGGCCCGGCGTCTGCCTCCCCGCCTGCGCCGCTACCGGCGTAGGAACCCTCAGTTGCTCCGGCGGAAGTAGACCCGCACCCCCCTCCCCCTCTACCCACGCTTCAACCCCTGTTCCCTGTGCAACATCTGGTGTACTAATCCTGTCCAAGGAGCTCTGAGTCTTTTTTGTCTTCCCCTTTTTCCCTTGCTGTGCAGGCTGCACGTGTTTGGTTTTGCTTTTCTTTTTTCCTCCTCTCACTCCCGCTGCTCCCACCGCGATTGCCGTCAAGGCAATATCTTTTGACCTGCGTGCCCCCGACAACCCTGGCACCCCCCTACCTCGTACCTGCTCTGGGCTGCCATCAAGATCATCGCTGGCGCAGATTGAGACCTCTGCTTCCCCGTCCCCCTGCTCATTTTCAGCCTCCATAGCCCACACAGCTAACCACCTCCGAGGATCATGGAAAAAACAACGCCCTGATCCTCGAGCAACCCCCCTCCTCTATCCTTTTCCCTTAGCCCACCTCTTTTCCCCCCCTGCCTATCAGGTGTCTCCAGGCCCCTAGGCCCCGCCCCCTTTTTCCTCTCACCCAATCAGCTGCCTCCCTCGACGTCCACAGAGCCCTATGGGGCATCATGCTCCTACAGCCCGCCCCCCATCGTCCCGAACCTTTTCGACGGGTCTCGGCCCTCGATTAACGGGGCCCGTCGAGACAAGCTCTCGGCCCCTTCATTCTATGCTTAGTGATCTTAGAGATTTGCAGCAAATATTTGCTTGGTGCATGTTATCCCACTCTCACTTTCTCAGAAACCTGTCCTTGTAACGCTTTGCTTCATCCCCAGAATCCTCTCTGCTAATTACACTCTAGATTAATCCATCCTAAATATAAAATGCACCTGAGCACTTTTGTTACAGATTTTCTTCCTCTTTTTCTACAGGTGAGCTACTGTCTGCTCCTTCTAACTACTTCTCCTTGTTTCCCACTCTGCTCCTTCCTGACATACCCTTAGGGCACAGAAAGACTGTTTCTTGGGCTGCTGTTGCTACTATCCCACCTGCCTCTTGCTCTTACCCTGCCTTACCCCTCACCAGTTGAGAACATTGAAGGGAATGTTTAATACAAACCTCAGCACTTGCCTCCACAGCGATCCAGCTCCAGAGCATTCCATCTAATCCATTCTATCCCTGCAGAAACCAGAAGTTCTATTGGAGGGGGGGGGGGGGGGGGGAATGAGTCAGAGTGAAGGCTCTGGAGCAAGCCATAGGTAACATAGGTCAATTGCTGCCACTGCTGGCACATTGAAAGATGGAGAAAGACCAATTTTAAGGTAGATGGGTGATTGACAGAAAGGGGGAGATGCAGAACTGTGCAGGCAGGAGGGAGCAGAGGAAGAGATGCCTGTAAGCAGAGGAGAATAGCAGCAGTGGCTAAGAAATCCTGGGGGGGGGGGGGGAATGTCCCCTCTTTACCCCTCGTCCCTATGCCCATGAGGGTTCCTAGAAGCACATGGTCCTGTGCAGCTGCTCTTATCACCCCTGCTTAAAGCCAGCTCTGCCCTTTTATTGAATTAAATATATTTCTTTACTGTTTTCAAGTATTCTGATCCCTTCAGCATGTCAAAACAAAATGAGTAGTTAAAAGCACTGGCTGATCTTTGACTATACTAGGAAATCACAGATTGCATTGCAGCGCTGTTGAGGAAGGAGAGGATGAAGAAGAGGCAGCAGCAGCTAAACTATAGAATTATGCCTGGGATTTAGAAAACCCAGCTTTCCTGTGTTTTGAATTGTCAGCTCATTTTAATGTTGTCTTTGAATGGTTCTGGACTTTCTTTTCTGGAGCATGAGGTCATTGACATAGTGCCCTGATCCTGGAATATGCTCCTCCCACACTGGTATTGCTGTCTCCTAGTTTTGATTTGGAATTTTGTGTTTCTTTCAGCTTATTCTTGTCTGATCTCTTCACATTGAATAATTAATGCCTCATGAGAGCAAGAGAAAGAATGCATAAACGGGGCATCCTTATGTTAAATGTCACCAAAAGAAAAAAAAAAAAGCCTCAAAGAAAGCAAATCACGTACTGTATTTGCAACAAAACCATCATGCCCCTTCTGAAAGGTGATACTATTTGAAAACTAGCCTAATATCTTTCTGACACATTCTGATAATTGCAGGACCTGCACTCTTTCTGTCTCTATCTCTGTTTCTCTCTCCCTTGCTCTCTTTCTCCGCACAAGCTAGACACCCGGGAGGGAGGGGGAGAAAGAGCAGGAAAAGGAAAAGGCAGGCGAGATTACTGCACTGATCCAGCATAAGCAGCCCGAGCAGTCAGTTTCTCTAGCTCTCAGTCCTACAGCAGACTAAAACCGACACTCACTAAAGACAACCCGACCCAAACGCAAAGAAGGTGATACATGCCTGGCAGGAAACAGCTGCTATTTATAATACAAAGTTATTTTTGTGTTCTATTTCCCACAAGATTAGAAGCTTCAAAACATGACAAAAGACATTCTTAGAAACTTTGTGAAGGCTTTTCATCGTGCCACGACGCTGGGGTTCATTCATTCCTTGCACCGATCTGAACTCGCTGCTGTTCTGCTGAATGCATCCAAAGACATAACTAGTGCCTTAACCAGCTCTGGATTCGGTGATCGAGAGGTAAGGATTTACTTTCCATAGCAAGCAAAACATGTGATGCAGATTTATATGGCTCCAGCATGAATTCAGTTATTTACTCCTCTTGTTGGAAAGAGAGACGAGAACATGAGGAGCCAGGGTCTGTCCTCTCCCTGGAGTCCAGTGTCTTTTGCAGTGAAGAGCACCTCCACGACGCCCCACTGGACTGTTTAATCATTAATGTTGGGGGGAGACGATTTTTGCTATCTCAACAAGCTTTATCATCCCATCCCGAGACACGACTTGGGAAACTGGCAGTGTCCAAGAGGGAAGCTGTCCTGGAGCTCTGTGACGATGCAAACCTGGTAGATAACGAATACTTTTTTGATCGAAGCTCTCAGATGTTCCAGTATATCATCAATTACTATAAAACTGGAAGGTTGCACGTCATGGATCAGCTCTGTGCAATGTCCTTCCTGCAGGAGATTGAGTACTGGGGCATCGATGAGCTGAACATTGATCTCTGCTGCAGGGACAAGTACTTCCGAAGAAAGGAAATGAGCGAGACTTTGGACATCAAGAGAGATGAAGACGATGTGGAGAATGAGGAGGAAGACTTTGCTGGTGTACTTTGCCAGAATTTCAGGCAGACGCTTTGGGATGTGCTGGAGAAACCCGGCTCATCAACAGCTGCCAGAACCTTTGGGACCATCTCTATGACATTTGTGGTGGTATCTATAGCAAACATGGCCCTTATTTCGCTTGAATTTGGAACCCTGGATCCCCCCCTCCTAAATGCTTTAGAATATATTTGCATTACCTGGTTTACTGGGGAGTTTGGACTTCGATTCCTGTGTGTGAAGAATAAGTGTCAATTTATGAAAAGTGTAGTCAATCTGATAGACATCCTTGCCATCCTCCCCTTCTATATCACTCTGCTGGTAGAGATATTGTATGGTGAAAGCACAGAACTGGAAAATGTAGGAAGGATTGTTCAGGTCTTAAGGCTCATGAGATCTCTACGAATGTTGAAGCTTGGCAGACATTCAACAGGTAATTGTATTCTTACAAAATAAATCTTTGTATTGTTTTTTTAAATTAAAAAAAACCTGGAACAGATAGAACAAATTTAGCATAGTAGAATTTAAATAAGAGCCTGTTTACTAAAGGCTTACCCATTTTGTGCCTATAGGGAAAATGCTAAGTAAATAGAGCCCTTATATTACCATACAAAGCAGACCAGCAAGGTACAATGTTTGCATCACTATATGCATAATTCAGTTAAAATTAAGGTGGTCTTTATTAAGGCACGCTGGCATTTTTAGTGCACGCTAAAAATAGGCACTTGCTAAATGCTAGAGACGCCCATAGGAATACATAGGCGTCTCTAGCATTTAGCATGCACCTATTTTACTGTGCGTTAAAAACGCCAGCGCCTTAGTAAAAGACCACCTAAGTAAACTTACTCTGTAGATAAATTACAGATTATTTATTGCTACTAGAATGGAGACAATTACAAAAGGAAAATCTTATTTCCAGTGGTTTACTAAAAGTTATATTTTCCTGTAACTGTTTTCTAACTTGCTTCATCCGGGTTTGCATGTTCTGAATTGGAAAAAAAAAAGTGTTGTGTAGCCATGTTTATCCACTTGGAACACACATAGAAATTAAAGTCAACAAAGGGCTCCTTTTACAAAGCCATGATAGTAATTACCACGCACAAAATGCCATGAAGCCCATAGGAATTGAATGGGCTTTCTCGCATTTGGCGCGCTGCCAATTTGCTAGCACGGCTTTGTAAAAGGAGCCCAAAAATAGGTAATACCTTCTTATTGAACTAAACAAGCACCTGGACTTGCTTTCCATGGTTCATTCCTAAAAGCTAGTCGAGAAATGTATTACATCAGTCCAATCAAATGGCAATTATCATATTTTGCTTTGTTGGTTAACCTTTATGATCATGTTTTCAATTACATCTTACAAGGACTCATCACCAAAACCATTAAATCATGCCAGTTTGTTTCATCTAGGAATGTCATACTTTATTGGTAATCACTGAGGTCAAGATTAAGCAGATTAGTAATGAGGATCTATTTTTATATCTTTGAAATATTATCCTTAGAACATTAAATTGCATCAAACTAGAAGAAATTCTATCCCAGAACATAGGTTAAATCAATAGAAGTTGAAAACATTAAAACAGATCAAGTCATCATTTTTGTCTAGTTACAGAAATATTTAATCATGCAGCTTTGAAAACACTTTTGTATCACAGTTCATATCCTTTGATTGCAAATCTGTAGTATTGCATCAGAAGTTCTCCTCTTGATATGGGTAGATAGATATGCATTTTATAATTGACATTGAGGCATGTTGTCAAAGCACTTAGACTTACAAAGTTACATAGAGGGGCATAATCGAACGGTGCTGGCCATCTTCAGGGCCGGCACCGCGACGGGGCGGAGCCAAGCGTATTTTCAAAATATGCTTGGCACTGGCCAAATCACTCGCCGGGTTTAGAGCAGGATCGCCGGGTTTGTATGAGATGGCCAGCTTCATTTTTCAGCCATAATGGAAACCGGGCCCGGCCATCTCAAACCCAGCAAAATGCAAGGCATTTGGGCATGGGAGGAGCCAGCATTTGTAGTGCACTGGCCCCCCTGACATGCCAGGACACCAACCGGGCACTCTAGGGGGCACTTAAAAATGATAAAAACAAAACAAAAATAGCTTCCAGGTGCATAGCACCCTTACCTTGGGTGCTGAGCCCCCCAAATCCCCCCCAAAACCCACTCACCACAACTCTACACCATTGCCATAGCCCTAAGGGATGAAAGGGAGCACCTAGATGTGGGTACAGTGGGTTTTGGGGGGTTTTGGAGGGCTCAATATTTATCACCACAACTGTAACAGGTAGGGGGGGATGGGCCTGGGTCCACCTGCCTGAAGTCCACTGCACCCACTAAATACTGCTCCAGGGACCTGCATACTGCTGTCAAGGAGCTGGGTATGACATTTCGGGCTGGCATACAGGCTGGCAAAAAATGTTTTATGTTCAAGTTTGGGTGTGAGGGGGTTGGTGACCACTGGGGGAGTAAGGGGAGGTGATTCCCGCTTCCCTCCGGTGGTCATCTGGTCAATTGGGGCACTTTTTTGTGACTTGGTCCTAAAAATAAATGGACGAAGTCCAGCTGGCAAAATGTTTGTTTGAACCGGCCACTTTTTTTCCATTATAAGGCGAAGCTGGCCATCTCATACCCACGCCCCCGCCCCACCTCCCATCCCGCCTTCACTACCCTACCAACACGCCCCCTTGAAGGTTGGCCGGCGCCGCGATGAAAAAGCAGTTGGGGCCGGCCAAAATCGGCTTTCGATAATACCAATTTGGCCGGGATCAGGAGATCGCCGGCGATCTCCCGATTTGTGTCGGAAGATCGCTGGCGATCACTTTCGAAAATGAGCCTGATAGCAACCTATGGAACTTTGTAAGTCTAAGTGTTTTGAAAATGAGCCCCAGAGTGTAGTAAACCCAACACTCAGCTGGATTAAAGTAGTTAAACCTATAACCTGAAGGCTTAAAAATAGCATAAATATAATTAAACAGAATGCTTTATATATATACTCATTCTAATGAGTCCATTTTGTCTCATGTTAACACAATAGTTTCCTCGCCCATTACCACAGTCCTCAAGTAGCTGTAATGTACTACTTATCATTTCTATAGCGCTACTAGACTTACTCAGCACCATATGCTTGATCATGATGAGAAAGTCCCTGCTCGACAGAGCTTACAATCTAATCAGGTCTGCTGTTTGTCTCTCAGATTTTGCGCCCTACTGCAAATACATCAAAAGCCCTCCTCCTTTTTCTTTACAACTCTTAAAAGCTTTGAAATCAACCACCATTATATTGTGTAATCTACATGAATATTCAGACAACGCAGCTTAGCCAGAGTGAAGGGAACAAATCTCATAAGTACATAAGTATTGCCATACTGGGAAAGACCAAAAGTCCATCAAGCCCAGCATCCTGTTTCCAACTGTGGCCAATCCAGGTCACAAATACCTGGCAAGATCCCAAAAAAGTACAAAACATTTTATACTGCTTATCCCAGAAATAGTGGATTTCCCCCAAGTCCATTTAATAATGGTCTATGGTCTTTTCCTTTAGGAAGCCGTCCAAACCTTTTTTAAAGGAAAGCTGATCACAAATGTACTATGTTAGTCCAATAAAAAAAGTGTTGACCTTTATGTCTACGTATGCAGGTGGACTAATATGGCAGGAATAATTTTTCTAAGCATATTAATTGCAGACAACTGATGTGTTGCAACTGATGTGTTGCAAAACTATACAAAACAGATCATATTTTAAAGAAGGCACTGCATTTATATTTAAATACATACATACACAAACACACAATACTGACATTTACTAGGGCTGGCAAACATACTGCAAAATACCAAGAGGCCCTTATACTAAGCCGCGTAAGCGACTATGCGTGCCCAATGAATGCCAAAATGGAGTTACCACGTGGCTCTTGTGGTACTTTCATTTTTGCTACGTGTTCGATATGTGCTGCCGAAAAAATTATTTTCAGATGTGCGTATCGGACACATGTCAAGTGGCATTTGGCGCGCGTAGGTCATTACCGCCCAGTTACCGCATGAGACTTTACCGTTAGGTCAATGGCTGGCGGTAAAGTTGAAAACCCAAAATGGACACGTGGCAATTTTGATTTTGCTGCATGTCCATTTTCGGCAAAAAAATTTTAAAAAGGCCTTTTTTTACAGGTACACTGAAAAATGGATTGGCACACACCCAAAACCCGCGCCTACAGTACCGCAAGCCATTTTTCAGTGCACCTTAGTAAAAGGACCCCCCCCCCCCAAGAGTACTTTAGCACAGTGGTTCCCAAACCTGTCCTGGGGGCTCCCCAGCAATTCAGGTTTTCAGGATATCCACAATGAATATTTGTGGAAGTGGGTTCAGGCAGGAGCATCAAACCCTCAATAAGAATGGTATTCTTTGAATGACTGAACAAAAAAATCTTTTTCTGGTGGATTCCTCCTGAGGCAGAAACGAAACAAGGGGGGCCCTTGCCGAGGAGATAGATTACATTACAGTTGATCTACTTTTGGAGCTTTACCCGGCCTGGATATTTTGTAGAAGCCCAGTTGTTGCGGCGAACAACCAGGTGGATAAGCTAAGTGGAACTTTTTTTCTGTGCATATGTAGTATTGTATTTATTTTTCAGTATTATGATATGACATTAACCCTGCAGATTATTGCTTAGTATTTTCCTCTGTTTTTTTGGCTGCAATGTTTTTTTTTCTTCAAAGTTGTTTTCCATTGCAGTTTGTTTCAGAGGACAATTGACACCTGTGATATGCTGGAAGACCATCTTTGTAGGCACCCCTGGCTGTTGAGGTTTCCTTTCTTTAATATATATTCTATAGATAATCTCTTGGGTTAAAGTTATGGTTTAGGACAAATTTTTTTAGTATTGGTTTCACGTTACTTTTCCTCTGTAGTATTTTTTTTAGATTTTCTTATTATTTGAAGGAGCTCATTTGTCGTGCAAAGGTTGGCAGTTCTGTCCACAGTATTGCCACACCATCGGTTCCGTATCATTGGCACAAAGCTATTTCTACGTTTTCATGTGCTAAGGTGACATGTTCAACATTGGATTGGCAAATAAGTGTGAGAGAAGCTACTGGTTGGGACTTTGGTAGGAAACAAGTTAGAGAAATATGACACTGTCATGTTTCTAAGAAACTTTTGTTACTTTTATTTGCATTTTATTTACTCATAGGAAATAGAATGGTGTGAGTGATTGGGGTTTTTTTTTAATTGGTCTCGGGATAAAAAATCCCCATCAATAATTTGTAAAACTGAGACAAGAAATGTTTTCTTTCAATGTCAGTTGTAGCATTTACTTCAGTGGGATCCCCTTTTGTATTACTTCTACTGTTTTAGGTATGTGGAACCTCATCCTATTGAACGATGCTTATATGAAAAGTCCAACAAGGCACCTACCTAATGCCTATTTTATAAAGGTAAAATGTGTCTTTATAAAATAAAATCCCAAAATGATCCTCAGTAGTGCACAAATACTCTTGTCTGTTTCAAAGAAAGTGTAATTCAATTCAATTCAAATCAATTCTTGTATACCACTAATATCCCCTTTCCAGGGTTCTGTGAGGTTTACATTCTAGGTGAAACAAAAGCAAACAGTGTTAGTTTGAGGTTTGAGAAACATAAGAGACCATTGGATTAATGCATGAGACTAAAAACATTAAGGAAAGGATAATGGATGATACTAGGAGGTAGAAGTCATGATGGATTATTTTGAAGCAGTCTTTGGGAAGAGAAAAGTTTTTAGCCTCTTCCTGAAGTTGAGGTAGCTGTTTTCTGTTCTGATGGGAATAGGTAGAGAGTTCCATATTTTGACTCCAAGAATGGAGAATAGAGAACTGAAAATCTTCCGATTTCTAATTGTCCTTTGGAACGGTGATGCTAGCATCAATTGTTGTTTCAGTCTGTTAGATTGGACCAGACATAGCGAAGCGGTCTTAGTCAGCAGTTCAGAGGTGAAGCCCTGTAGGATTTGAAAAACTAAACAAGCAGCTTTGAACCTGAGTCTTTCTGCTATGGGAAGCCAGTGCAGTTTGTTTAGATGAGTTGAAACACTATTATATCTATTCAATCTGTATATTAGTCTAGCAGCTATGTTCTGTATGATTTGCAGTTTTTTTCTGATATTGACACTTAATACTAAGAAATAGAACGTTACAGTAATCCAAGTGAGGTAGGGCTAACATGTGGACTAGTAGTATAAATGTGTGCTTATATTCCATGTGCTTGATGTTATAACTGGACCCTTAAGTGAGACGTCCAAAAAACGTGTCTATTTTAAGCCTGTTTTAAAATCAACATAGGCTGTCCCTGTGTGAAACGGGGCTCCCAGATCCAGATGCAACAGCACACGGATATCGATGCACAAATCTACACCTGCTCTGAAGCTGATGGACATATCTGGTGTATCCTGTGGCCCTTATTTTATTTGTGATTTACACATGTAAATGTCAGCATTTACACATTCACGTGGAATACATATATAATTCCAGCTTTGGAAAACCAACATTTACATATGTATATCTACATGTAGATTGCAAGAGGGCTTAATGTGAGCAGGGTTTCGGCAGACCTAAAAAAAAAACCTACTACTACTAATCATTTCTATAGTGCTACTAGATGTATGCAGTGCTATACACATTATATGCAGATACTTTCCCTGTCACTAGAGGGCTCACAATCTAAGTTTTGGTACCTGGGGCAATGGAGGGTTAGGTGACTTGCCCAAGGAGCTGCAGTGGGAATTGAACCCAATTCCACAGGATCCAAGTCTGTTTCACTAACCACTAAGCTACTCCTCCACTGTGTTTCAGGAAGGGTGTGCACATGTCTGTCCCAACATATGAACTTTGGAATTTACAGCTGCTACCTTGCACAAGTAAATTTGTGAAAAGTGCTCATTTGAGCCAGCTCTTAACCTCCCCCTTATTCTCTGGTGTTTATTTCTCACTCGAATTTGAAAATGAGGATTGCGGCCTCTGTGGTTGATCATGTATATGTGTAGGTTTGCAAATGGCAGGCACATTTGCAAGTGGAAGTGTAATCCAATGATTAGAGCAGTGAACTGAGAACTACTACTACTACTACTTATCATTTCTAAAGCGCTACTAGACGTACGCAGCGCTGTACACTTGAACATGAAGAGACAGTCCCTGCTCGACAGAGTTTAACATGAAGAGACAGTCCCTGCTCGACAGAGCTTACAATCTAATTAGGACAAACAGGACAAATAAGAGATAAAGGAATATTAAAGCAAGGATGATAAAATAAGGGTTCTGAACAAGTGAATAAGGGTTAGGAGTTAAACGTTTTTAGTGATCAGACTGTTATGACTGTTGGAAGGGGTTGGAGGAACGGGCAGGGGATAGGGAAGCCTTGTGGGGCCCTTATCCAGGTATGGGCAGCTCCTTGAAGTCACCTAGGTGCGCCAAAATTCAGTGGCAGTATCCAAATACCTAAGCAGACATAGTTAAAACCACATTTTATGTGGTCCTTCTTGGCCAGCTGGAGGAACACACTTCAAATCCCACTGCAGCTTTTGTGATAATAATTCACTTAGGAACCCTTTAATAAAGCAGGTCTTTCCCGGGTACTAAGGCCATTTTTAGCATTGCAGTAAAATGGCCACTTTTCAAATTTTTGCATTAATGGCCACACCCTAAAGCCATTAGCATGTGGCCATTACAAAAAAGTAGCGGAGAAGCCTATTTTGCATGCGATAAGGGCTCACGTGCTAATCACGCACTAATCACTATTCAGCAATGTAGCTGCGCTGATTATTGCAGAAACGCCCACCTCCAGACTCACCCCCTCCATGGTATAAGCGCAAGTCCCTTTTTACCACAGCTTGGTAAAAGGACCCCTAAGTTAGGTGGCCAAATTGGGCTGCCGAAATAGCAGGCCTATCTTTGGCAGGTTTAAACTTAACAAGTCAGTGCTGAATATTGGCTTGGCTGGTTAAATTTAAACCGGCCGAAAATAAACCGGATGTTCAATGCCAGTCACCGGAAGGCCCAGAATTGAATATCTGGTCTCACCACCGACCATAGGAGCTAGCCAGGCTGCCTCCCGTGGTCTGATTATTGGCCCCATTGTTTATATGCAGGAAATGCAATTATAAAATTGCGGTAGGTTAAACATACGTAAAAAGTAGACGCATGCAAAGATAGTGTCTTTTTTATTCAAATTTTTCAATATGTTACATGAACAGAAAATAAATATGCACAAAACAATGATCACATATTGCATTCTAGTCCACTTCAAGGAAGATCAAAAGAAAGTTCTGGAGAACATAATAAATTCCAATTTAAACCAGATATGTACAGGCCCAAAGAAACTTCCTGCTAACCCAAAATACAGCACCTTCTCATACAACATTTTCCGAATCAATGCTTTAAACTGAGTGCCTTCTTTTATGTGATTCTGCATATAGGCATTCCTTGAGGGCAGAGCTATGATATGCATATGCATATGTACTTTCAACAATGCATGCAAAGAGCACATGTACAGATTTACACACTTGTAGATTTGTGCAGTAGCCTTGTAACATAGTAACATAGTAGATGACGGCAGAAAAAGACCTGCACGGTCCATCCAGTCTGCCCAACAAGATAACTCATATGTGCTACTTTTTGTGTATACCCTACTTTGATTTGTACCTGTGCTCTTCAGGGCACAGACCGTATAAGTCTGCCCAGCACTATGCCCGCCTCCCAACCACCAGTCCCGCTTCCCACCACCGGCTCTGGCACAGACCGTATAAGTCTGCCCAGCACTATCCCCCCCTCCCAATCACCAGCCCTGCCTCCCGATCTTGACTAAGTTCCTGAGGATCCATTCCTTCGGCACAGGATTCCTTTATGCTTATCCCAAGCATGTTTGAATTCCGTTACTGTTTTCATTTCCACCACCTCCCGCGAGAGGGCATTCCAAGCATCCACTACTCTCTCCATGAAAAAATACTTCCTGACATTTTTCTTGAGTCTGCCCCCCTTCAATCTCATTTCATGTCCTTTCGTTCTACCATCTTCCCATCTCCGGAAAAGGTTCGTTTGCGGATTAATACCTTTCAAATATTTGAACATCTGTATCATATCAC
Organism: Microcaecilia unicolor; assembly: GCF_901765095.1. Classification (NCBI taxonomy): domain Eukaryota; kingdom Metazoa; phylum Chordata; class Amphibia; order Gymnophiona; family Siphonopidae; genus Microcaecilia; species Microcaecilia unicolor. Next base: position 564,198,408 of record NC_044031.1, on the reverse strand, counting down.
CCCAGTTTCTCCTTTCCTCCAGAGTATGCATGTTTAGTTCAGCAAGTCTCTCCTCATATGTCTTGTAACGCAAATCCCATACCATTCTCGTAGCTTTTCTTTGCACTGCTTCAATTCTTTTTACATCCTTAACAAGATACGGCCTCCAAAACGGAACACAATACTCCAGGTGGGGCCTCACCAACGACTTATACAGGGGCATCAACACCCCCTTTCTTCTGCTGGTCACACCTCTCTCTATACAGCCTAACAACCTTCTAGCTATGGCCACCGCCTTGTCACACTGTTTTGTCGCCTTCAAATCCTCAGATACTATCACCCCAAGATCCCTCTCTCCGCCCGTACCTATCAGACTCTCCCATGCCATTAAGGATACTTCTGCCTTTGTAAGATACTTTAAGTAGACAAAACCCACAAAAACTACTGAGCCTTGGTATATGTAAATGGGACCAGGAATTATCAATGCTCCAAGTTTCTCAATAAATTGAGGCTATACAAGAGCATACCACATCAGTCATCCATATCATATGAAAAATCTCATATTTCAGTCTTATTTTTTTTCCAAATTGTTTCATTTCCATTTGATTTTACTTGCTACAATTGGCTGTTTTATTTTTTTTAAGGATTGGACTATAGGAATTTAGTAGTTTATATGAGACTGTTGAATGATTTAAATTCCTGTACAGTCTCATTGATTGAAAAGAAAGCACTGATATCTGATCATCCCATTTACTACTACTACTACTTAACATTTCTAGAGCGCTACTAGGGTTACGCAGCGCTGTACAATTTAACAAAGAGAGACAGTCCCTGCTCAAAGAGCTTACAATCTAATAGACAAGTGAACGGTCGGTCCAATAGGGGCAGTCAAATTGGGGCAGTCTGAATTCACTGAACGGTAAGGGTTAGGTGCCGAACGCAGCATTGAAGAGGTGGGCTTTAAGCAAAGACTTGAAGACGGGCAGGGAGGGGGCTTGGCGTAAGAGATCAGGAAGGTTGTTCCAAGCATAGGGTGAGGCGAGGCAGAATGAGCGGAGCCTGGAGTTGGCGGTGGTGGAGAAGGGTACTGAGAGGAGGGATTTATCCTGTGAACAGAGGTTACGGGCGGGAACGTAAGGGGAGAACATAAAGCAGGGCCTGGTGTAGGGTTTTCTTGATTGAAGTTAATCATGATCCCCTCACTGGGAGTTTTGTTTATAAATAGGCTTCACTTATAAAGTAGCTTCCAGTATTCATATTGAGAGGGTATCTCCTAACAGTGCATGTGTCAGTTCTTGTTGGTTCAGGCACTTGAAGGATAATGTCAGGCCTTATCAAGGAGTATAGTCTTGAAAGAGGTGTTGGGACAATGAGGTGGGGGTAATTGGAGGGCAGGAGACTTGCCCAGTCATTGGGAAGAGGGTACTAGTGTAGAGCACAAGTGGCAGGTGCAGGCGGACCTGAGCTGTGCTAGGGATAGACCCTCTAAGTGGCCGCGGGGTAACCCCAGGTGGGTAGCTAGGTGTTTCGTGACACATCCACAAACCAGCTGTAGCACAGGGATATACCCAAATGCAAAGACACACATATACACAGGATGGCAGAGAGATACACTCACATAAATTCACACAACTTACACAAAGATTGGAAGGGGTAGACTGGGGGGGGGGCACATATTTCCTCTCTGCCCTCCTCCCCACCCCCCCCTGCCCCCAAACACACACATTAAAATTAATACCTTGACTGGTGGGGATATGCAAGCCCTGTTGGAGGAAGAGGTCCTCAAGCATGCTTGAGCCCCCCCCCCCCCCCAATTCTGTATGGAAAGCAAAGAAGTCAGCAGCATTCTTCCAGCCGCCAATGCCAGCATTCCCCAAGCATGCTCTGTTCTTGGGGTGTCTAGATTTTCAGAAAGCTTTTGATAAAGTTCCTCATGTGAGACTCCTGAGATAATTAAAGAGTCATGGGGTAGGAGGCAAGGTTCAGATGTGGATTAGGAATTGGCTATTTGACAGAAAACAGAGGGTAGGGTTAAATGTTCATTTCTCTCAAAGGAGGAGGGTGAACAGTGAAGTGCCACAGGGATCTGTATTGGGACCGGTGCTATGTAACATTTTTATAAATGATATGGAAATCGGAATGATGAGTAAGGTGATTAAATCTGCAGATGATACAAAATAATTCAAGGTTGTTAAAACGCATGTGGACTGTGAAAAATTGCAGGAAGACCTTAGGAAATTAAAAGACTGGGCATCCAAATGGCAGATGAAATTTAATGTGGACAAATGCAAGGTGATGCACATTGGAAAGAATAATCCAAATCATAGTTACTTGAAGCTAGGTTCCACCTTAGGGGTCAGCACTCAAGAAAAAGATCTAGGTATTGTTGTAGATAGTACACTGAAATCTTCTGCTCAGTGTGTGGCAGCAGCCAAAAAAGCAAACAGGATGCTAGGAATTATTAGGAAAGGGATGGTGAATAAGACCGAAACTACTATAATACCAATACCTTTGAATCGCTCCATGGTGCAACTGCACCTTGAGTATTGCATTCAGTTCTGGTCGCCGACTCAAAAAAGATATAGCGGAATTAGAAAAGGTTCAAAAAAGAGCAACCAAAATGATAAAGGGGATGGAACTCCTCTTGTATGAGGAAAGGCTAAAGAGGTTAGGGCTCTTCAGCTTGGAAAAGAGACGGATGAGGGGAGATATGATTGAGGTGTACAAAATCCAGAGTGGTGTACAATGAGTAGAAGTAAATTGATTTTTTTACTCATTCCATAAGTACAAAGACCAGGGGACACTTGAGGAGGTTACATGGAAATACTTTTAAAACAAATATGAGGAAATATTTTTTCACTCAACAAAGAGTTAAGCTCTGAAATTCATTGCTGGAGAATGTAGTAACGGTAGTTAGTGTTTCTGGGTTTTAAAAAGGTTTGGACAAATTCCTGGAGGAAAAATTCATAGTCTGCTATTGAGACAGATATGGGGAAGCAATTGCTTGGCCCAGGATTGATAGCATGGAATGTTGCTGCTAATTGGGTTTCTGCGAGGTACTTGTGACCTGGCTTGGCCACTGTTTGGAAAACAGGATCCTGGGCTAGATGTGACCATTGGTCTGGCTACTCTTATGTTCTCATGTACACTATTGCAAATTTTGCAATAGAGGCAAAGAATCAAATTACCAGAAAGCCCATCTGCAGTACCACTTAGGAAAACATTACAAAGAAGCAGTCCAAAAAATAATCCTTGTGGCATACCACTTCAGAGTAAGGTCCATTTACCACTACCTGTTGTAACCTTCCACTCAACCTGTTCCTAGCACAGTCAGTCACTTTTGGGACCATACTGAGGCCACTCAGTTTATTTATAAGTTGTCTATATCAGGGCCACGGGTGGGCCTGGACAGGCCCAGACCCAGTCACTTTTGCTCCAGGCCCACCCAGCCTCTTCTGCCTGCTCTCCCCGTCCATGTGCTCTGCTCACGTTTACTGCCCTGAAGCGCCGTTCTCCCTCCAGCACCGGCGATTCCCATAGCCAGCCTTCTGCCAGCGTGCGTCGTCGGAGCCTCTTCTCAGGCACGTCCCGCCTACTCTGCAACTTCCTGCGTCCCACCTTTGCGGAAAACAGGAAGTTGCAGAGTAGGCGGGACGCGCCTGAGAAGAGGCTCAGACGACGCATGCTGGCAGAAGGCTGGCTATGGGAATCGCCGGTGCTGGAGGCAGAACGGCGCTTCAGGTCAGTAAAAATGACCAGAACTGACCATGTGCAGGGGGCTGTCGCGGGGGGGGGGGGGGGAGGGTAGCGGGTGGAGAGGAAATGCGGCGGCGAGCAGATGGAGAGGAAATGTTCAGCAGCGGGCGGGCGGGCAGTAGCGGGTGGAGAGGAACTGCGAGGCCTGTGCCCACCCAATCCACCTCCAGGCCCATCTAAAAATTAAACTCTGGCTACGCTACTGGTCTATATGGAATTGTGTCAAAGTTTTTGCTAAAATCTAAGTACACCACATCTAGGGGGAGATTCTATATATGGCGGCTAAAAAAATTGGCATGGAAATCAATGCTGAGTAAGGGTATTCCATAAGGAGCACTTGGATTTAGGTGTGGTATATAGAATACGCTTAGTTGATATCTCAGTGACTAAAACTATGCATCTCCATTTACACCAATGAAAATGTGGCGTAAAACCCTTCGCGTAGATTTAGGCACTTTGGGCCATATTCTATAACTACGCATGTAAATTTCAGAACGCCCACGAAATGCCCATTTCCTCACTCAGAACCACGTCCCCTTTTGCCTGCGTGTGTTGAACTTAGGTGCACTGCATTACAGAATGTGCTTAGCGAGTTGTGCACGTAAATTTAATTATTGCCAATTAGTGCTCATTATTGCTTGTTATGAGCTCTTATCAATGCTGATACGCTTAGATCTTTGCACGGATCTCTAAGTGCGCTACATAGAATCCGGGGGCTAGTGCTGTCCCTCAATTCAGTTCTCTGGTCACCCAGTAAAAGAAATTAATCAGATATGTCAGACAAGACCTGCCTCTTGTAAAACTGTGCTGCCTCAAGTCCTGCAATCCATTGAATTCCAGAAGCCTCACTATTCTCTGTTGTAGAAACATTTCCGTTAATTTACTTACCACAGAGGTCAGACTATCTGACTTTAGTTCCAAATCTCCTCCTTCCTTTAGCTTTCATGGAGAGGGACCACATCTGCCCTTCTCCAGTCTTCAGGGACTGCTCCCAACTTTACAGAAGCATTGAAAATGTCAGACAATGGAGCCACCAGAACTTCCTTAAGTTCCTTCAATATCCTCAGATGTATGCCACCTGTCCCCATTACTTTGTTTACCTGTAGTCTAGCTTGCTCCTCACAGAGTACTCTGAAAATTGTTCTCAAGATATACCATATTTTTATTCATTTTTGTATTTGTCTTCTGCAGTCCTAGTCCTGGCCATTTATCTGTGAACACAGAACAGAAATATTTGTTAAGTAATTCCACCGTATCCTTATCAGCTTATACATATTCCTCCCCTTCACCCCTGAGTCTCACAATACCACTTTTGCACTTCCTTCTATCACAAACATATCTTTAAAAAATGTTTCCTCCCCTCCCCCATTTTATCATATTGGCAATTTTATCTTCCATTTGCCTCTTTTCTTTCCTGACTATTTTACCAGCTTTTCCAGATATTGTTGCCTGACTTCCTTTTTCTGTGATCTACTGTAGTTTATAAAGGCTAATCTCCTTTTCCTTACCATTTCAGTTACTACTTTTGAGAACCAAAGCAGCCTTCTTTTTATCTTGTATTTACAAAAAAGTTTGTATCCTTTAAAATAACTCCTTTCAGTTTTGCCTACTGCTTTTCTGCTTCTCCCAGATGTTCCCAACCAGCTAACATTAGAATAATATGGCAAAAATCTGCATTAAGTGCTAGTCTGTAAATATATGTAGATATTATGTAGTATGAATTTACAGGTAGGTGTACATATAGGCGGAGTCTGGACAGAGCATGGGCAGAAAATGTAATGTGTACAATAGTGTATATTAAGTACCTATCATTGGAACTTAGATGCCCACACATCAGCTCTATGGCTGGTGTAAGTGCTTGCACCTAAATTTTAGGTGTGTATTTTTACTGTTATGGTAGTATTCTACAATGGAAAATAGATGCCTATGTTCCTTTATAGCAGTGGCGTAGCCACAAGGGGGACCTTGGAAGCCTGCCCCCCCCCCCCCCCCCCCCCCCACTGCTGGTTCCATGTGGCACTTTATAACCATCTCTGTCTAAAATATCAACGGGATCTGGCACATACATACTGTATATATATTCAAATTATATTCATTTGTATTTATAATTATTCATGCTTTAGCCTATGATTACATAATACATTTGATAGACACTGTCTATCCGATATTCAGCCGGCAGCAGTCAGCATTTTTTTAAACCCTGATTGTCACCAGCTAAAATTATCTCCCGATATTCAGTTCTGAGCCATGTTCAGGCACCGGCATTGAGTATTGGAGATAATTTGGGGCGGGCAGGCTGCCAGAAGTTATGTGGGCTTGGCCAATATTCAGCTGGATAAGAGTTATGTGGCCTCAGCTGAATACTGGGCCGGGGCCCGCATAACTTTTGTTTTGTTTTTAAAAAATCACCCTCCCACCCTCCCCCAGCCTGCGACAAGAACCCTCCCAGAGGGTCCCCCCAGCTGTCCAGGTTGGTCCTCCCCCAGCCTACCTGGTGGTTCATGGTGGTTCATGGTGGTCATTAGGGGCAGGAGTGCAGGCCCCTCACTCATGCCCCTTGTGGCTGCTGAAGGAAAATGGCTGCTGCGAGAGGTAATGGCAGCCATTTTCCTTCTGTGGCCGCAAGGGTCAGGGGGCCTTCTGGGAGGTTCTTGCCATGGGCTGCGGGAGGGGGGAAGGAAAGAGGGCCATTGTTGGGGGGGGGAGGAGGAAGCTTGGGGGCTTTTTGTTTTACCAAGCAAAACAAAACCAAACAAAAGTTATACAGGCCCCAGCCTGATATTCAGTGCCAAAACCCACATAGCTAGGTCAGGCAAAGTGAGGACAGCTTTTGAGCTGTCCTAAATTTGGCTGCTTAGCTAGGTGGGTGCCAGCACTGAATATTATGGCACTCACATAACCCCAGGTTCCTCCCTAATGCCGCCCCCCCCCCCCCACTACCACCCCTGACCTGCCCATTTTTTGGTGGCAGTCATAGGCAATATTCAGCAGCACTGCCCGCTTTAGTGCCACTGAATATCGGGAGTAGGCTTAAATCCCGCTTAAATCGTTTGAGTATTCCCTGTATATTCAGATACATCCCTATGGAACAAAAATTACTTAGCTTTACATTTTCCTTCATTGAAAAGATTTAAATTTTAAAAGAATAGCATTCAGCATGTATTTTTTCGGGGCCCAAATTTAGGGCCATTTACTAAATCTAGTCCCAACTGCAGGGAACACTCTTACTTAATTTGATATTTAACCCGTCCTTTCAATAACTCCTAGAACGGGTTACAAAATGAGTTACATAATAATATTAACATACAATTAACAACACAACATCATAAAACAAGCAAAATAAAACACACAAAGCAAGCATCTCATAAACTTAATAAAATAACTCCGTACAATGAATACCCAAAAAAATAATCAACAACTATCTAAATCCATCCATCAGATAGAATTCAATGGAACCAAAAAACTTTAATAGCTCTTCGAAATCCCATTCATCAATCTAATAGAGGGAGGGACTTTATTCCATAAAAAAAAGTCAAGCACAAGAGTGGACACAGTCAAGATGGAAAGATCTACCAGAAGGAATAACAAAACCCCTCTCACACTGAGAGCATAAAGAATTCCTAGGGACATAATTTGGCAGCTTTTCCACAGAGTACTTTGGTACCATTCCATGAAAAATCATGAAAACCAAAATCAACAGTTTAAAAGAACAGCACTTTCAATTGGCTGCCAGTGTAACAAATAAAGGATCAGCATAATATGACTACATAATCCATAATTTGTCAAAAGCCCATTTTCTACCCATACTCCACCCAGTACTGCTTTCTAATGTAAAACTCCATTAATGTGCAATTTTCCACATGCTAATGGAGTTATTAATGCAAGGGCAGGTTAGCTCATTCTTGCGTTAGCTGTTACAGCACATTAACAGCTAATGCAGATTGGAAAATAATTTATGTGTAGTTTGGAAATACACTTTACAGCTTTTTAAAACTGAGATTTAGATATGTACTGTAGACAATATACCCATCTAAATACCAGTTTTTGAATGTCCAAAATCATCTTAATATTTTATAGTTTTGTTTCGATCTTGTTTTATAGGATCCTCTGAGAATTTTGTGCTATAGTATAGAAAAACTTTTAATAACTGCATAAATAAAACATGGAGCCTAATTTCCATGTAGGTGATTTCTGCATTCATGTAATTGATATGGAAATAATTGAAGAAATCAAACTGTAGTGTTTCTTCTGTTGCAGGCTTGAAGTCTCTGGGAATGACCATTGCACAATGTTATGAAGAAGTTGGGTTGCTGCTTCTTTTCCTGTCTGTGGGGATTTCTATATTCTCAGCCCTGGAGTATGCTGTGGAGCACAGTGTCCACGAAACAACATTCACAAGTGTGCCATGCGCCTGGTGGTGGGCAACAACTTCTATGACTACTGTTGGTTATGGTGACATTCGACCAGATACAACAGCTGGCAAGATCGTGGCCTTTCTGTGCATTTTATCAGGGATATTAGTCTTGGCATTACCTATTGCTATAATAAATGACCGCTTCTCTGCCTGTTATTTTACTTTGAAGATAAAGGAAGCGGCCCTTCGTCAACGTGAGGCTTTGAAGAAGCTTATGAAAAATGCATCAACAGACTCAGTTATCAACGTTAATCTGAGAGACATCTATGCCAAAAGCATTATGGAAATGTTACGTTTACGAAGTAGAGAAAGAGCTAGTACTAGAAGCAGTGGTGGAGATGAGTTTTGGTGATAATACTAGATTTAGTTTTAACTATAAACAGTGTTTTATATGACCTGTGTAACAAATATGGGATTCAGCATTGTCCCCTCTTCAAATATGTGTTGGCATATTGATAGAGTATTACCCTATGGTGCTCATTTTTAAAGCAGATGGACGACTTAAAATGCTTTTAAAACGCCCATCTGCTAAAAACATCTAAATCCTGATTTTGGAGAGTCAGAATTTAAACGTTTCTCACTTCAGTTCATCCAAATGGCAAGGGGACATGTTGTTGGCATGTTTTAGGTGAGACTAGGGTGTCTCAAAAGTAGGATGTCCAACAGGGATTTTCAGATGGGAAAAAAAATTCCATATCTAAAACTAAGGATGTTTTTCTCTAGAACTGTTTCATTCACGCCCAAGTTACAAAACGTTGCTCTAATTGAGCAGCTGACCACTGAAGGGATTAAGGCATGACCCATCATCAATCCTCCAGTGGTTGTTGTCCCCTTCCCTCTCCCTTGAAAGTGAAACTGGAAAAGAAAACCAGACTCTGTGTCAGCTGCGGGTATTATGGTTATTCTGAACAAAGAAGCCAGCAGGTCAGAAGAGTAGCCTAGTGGTAGGTTTAACAGGCTATAAACCAAGGAACCCTGGTTCAATGCCTGATTTAGCTCTTTTTTTTTTTTTTTTTTAAATAATTCTAAGCCTTCCAGAAAGAAAAATTCCTACTGTACCTAAATATATAAAACACCTGCAAGCCTAAAAGGCCATTAAAGTAGTGTACATTCAGATACTGTTGACATTTTTCAGGTCCTGGAGGAATGATATTTACAAAAAAAAAAACCGAAAAGCTTGGGAGGAGGGTTTTGAACCTGTGTCCCTTGGTTTACAGTCCACTGCTTTAACCACTTATAGTGCTCCTCTCTTCTACAGGGACATCTGTGTAGCCATATTTTTGAAAAAAATGCCAGACAGATGTTCATGTTGAACATTTTCAGTTAAAAAAACGTCCATCTCACAGCCATAACTAGAAGTGTTTCCTGTTTAATTATGGCTGTGAGATGGCCAGGGTTTTTTTTTTTGGGGATGTTATGAACAGGACTGTTTGGGTTTTTTTTTCTTAGACTTAGATGTTTTTGTTTTTTTAAATGCCCCTCCATGTGTCTGATGTCTCCAGACAACAAAATGTGGAGTATGTAAATCTAGGTACACATTAGTAAAATTGAAGCAAATATTAGTAGACCAGACGTTGTTTTGAAAAGAACAAGTTATATTTCTTCATTTTGTTCATCATAGCCCATTGAATAATCTAATCATGTTTTTCTAAGTCTTGTAATGCCAATGCACATAAGCACTTTTGTGCCCAAGTAATTTTTTAGAAGTTTTGAAGAGAACCTACATGGGTATTTTCTCCTTGAAACTCTAAGCAAATAAACACGGACATAAATGCTTCTGTTTACTATCCACTTGCTATTTCTGTGGATGGCTTAAGCACAAGAAAACTGTACACATTTGAAAATTCAATTACTGTAGATACTCTGTATAGGTTGCAAAATTTATGACCAATGTAAAAGTCAAAAGTCGGGGAGGTGACCTATACACAAGTCTATCTGGGGATCCAGTATTTCCCTTTTCTTCTTTACCCCCCCTCCCCCACCCATGCCAGATTAAGTGCACCCCTTCCCCTCTGTATCTTTTGGGGTCCAGCATCTGATCTCTCTGGTCTTACAGGCAGATTCTGCCAGCCTCATCTCCCCCCTTTCTTCCCCTTGTGGCCGCTGAACCTCATACCACTTCCAGCACTCCAAATTTCTTGTGCACCACCCTGTACAGTCCTGCACTCATGCACTACACAGTACCACTCTCTCCCTAACAGGAAATGTATCATGGGTACTCTTTTGGAAAGAGTGCTTGCTGTTTTGGGAGCTTCCATGATTCAGGGACATGGCAGTGCACTTGAGTGGGAACCTGTACAGAAGGCCCCGTGCCAGCACACAATAGTTTAAAGACATACTAGAAGATGTATGGTTGAAATGGGAAAGGGAGGGGAGAAAATGCCGACAGATGCTGCCCACAGGACTGAAGGGGGTGTAGAAGATGAAAGGCTGAACCCCGGAGTGGAATAGAGCGGGAACAGGAGATGTTGGCCATGGCCCCAGCAGTCTCTATGTGAGTCATCACATTTTCTTAGTACTTAAGTGTGTAAGTGGGAATGCAATTTATACATGAGGGTGACCTATGTGTGAGTATCTATGAGATATATCTGTAGTTTAATCTTGTAATCTAAGTACATCCATGGAAATGCTTCTTTTTAATGCAGGTAAAATTACACATTACTTTATTTATTTATTGCATTTGTATCCCACATTTTCCCACCTATTTGCAGGCTCAATGTGGCTTACATAGTTTTGTTAACATTGTCATTCCAGAATATCAGATACAGTTAGTATTGTGCAGAGATTAAGTACGGGAAGAAAGAAGAAGGAAGGGAGTGATTACCTGAGTAATTTTAACCTATTAATTGAGTATACGTTTTCAAATAACCAACTCTACTTGTATAACTCTCAGAATTACATGTGTAAATTTTCTTAGCAATTAAATTTTAGGCTGCCATAAATGAAATTCTTTGAAGTACAAGGTTGTTAATCTGAAGGATTTATATGATTAATTTCAGAGATAACTGCATACATCTTTTTAATTAAATTTCAGGCTGTTGAATGAGAACTTGGTTGGGCATTACGATGTTTGACAAAAAGTTATCTGCGTTAAAAAAAAAGACATTCCGGAGGCATAACATAAACTTAGGGGCCCTTTTACTAAGCCACGTAGGTGCCTACGCATGCCCAACGTGTGTCAAATTTGAGTGGCAGCTACGCACATCAAGTGGAATTTGATGTGCGTAGACCATTACTGCTCGGTTACTGTGTGAGACCCTACCGCTAGGTTAATGACTTGCGGTAAGGTCTTAGACCCAAAATGGACAAGCGGCTATTTTCATTTTGCCGCACGTCCATTTTCAGCAAAAGAAAAGGCATTTTTTGTAGGTGCACTAAAAAATAATTCTACGTGCACTCAAAACATGCGTCTACACTACTACAGGCGATTTTTCAGCACGCCTTAGTAAAAGGACCCCTTAATCAGATAGCAAGCAATATTCAGCCACTATTCTGATGTGAAAAGCAGGACTACATAAGCAGCAGTTCTACTTAAATAGATGGTGTAGAGCACGCAAGTCATCCACTTATCTTTATATGCAGAGACCACCCTACTGAATTTCATTCTTTATGTATCTCAAACATACTATTCTTTTTCTATTTTCCCCTCCTACTTCTCCTTTTCTCCCCTTCTCTCCTCCTAATGAGGTACTTTTGTGCTCCTATAGAATAAATTGTAACTTTTCACTTCTATTTTCCTAAACTCTTTTTTATGTACTTTGGTGGTCTATCAAGTTCACTTAAATAAATAAAATATTTCAATTAGAAAAAAAAATTGTAGTTCTAAAATACCATTTTTCCAAGTGCCTAAGATAGGAGATATACCCAACAATAAATAAGCAAATTCAGGGTCCCTTTTACTAAAGTGTAGTGCATGCTAACGGACTTTAGCGTGTGCTAAGTGCCACATGGCCTATAAGTATAAAATAGGACACACAGCATTTAGCACACACTAATGTCTGTTAGCGCATTCTGGGGTCCTTTTAATAAGCTACAAAAAAAGGGCCCTGAGGATGCAGCAGGGGCCATTTTTCCCGCGTGCCAGGGCCCTTTTTACTACAGCGGGTAAAAATCCTCTAAAAAAACGGCCATGCAGTAAGAGTACTCTTACCACTGGTGGCCACGTGATGGCAGTAGTTCCGGGATAGTGTGCGTTAAGGCCGTGTTGGGCTTACCAATGCTTCGTAAAAGGGCCCCTCAGAAAATAAAGAGAATTCAAGAGAAATTAAGTCCTTCAGGACTTTATAGATTGAAAATACATACAGAAGAGTCAGATGTTAGCTAGAGAAAGGCAAATAGGTGGTAACCTAAGCATCATTGTGTGCATAGTTACCAATTGCCTAGCTAAAGATGAATTAGTAAAGGTTGAAGAAAAGATTAGGTAGTTAGTGAGATTCTTCTTAAAAAGTAGCTGTATCTGTGACTTTCTCAGACATGTTACTATTTGGAGGAGTAGCTAGTGGATAGAGCATCAGCCTTGACATCTAGACAGTGCCGTAGCGAGGGCGGCTGACATCCAGGGCGGGTCGCCGCTGTGCACCCCCCCCACTGGGTGCAGCACGGTGCCCCCCCTCGGCGCGCACCCTCCCCCCTCCGGAGCGCCCCCCCCCCCCCCCCCCCAAGTGCATTCTTACTTCAATTAAGAAGCGAGGGGTGGGCGAGAGGGCCGATCTGCCCCTGAGTGCACGTCGCTGGGAGCTGCGTCAGCTCCGCTGGTTCCTTGCTCTCTCTGTTCTGGGGCAGAGGTAGCAGGGAACCAGTGGAGCCGACACCCCCCCAGTGACGTGCACCCGCGGCAGACCGCCCCACCGCCCCCCTTTGTATGCCACTGCATCTAGAGATGCCCGGTTCAAATCTCACTGCTGCTCCTTGTGATCTTGGGCAAGTCCCTTAATCCTCCATTGCCTCAGGCACAAAATTAGACTGTGAGCCCTCCAGGAACAACAGAATACCCAGTGTATCTGAATGTAACTCACTTTGAGCTACCTACTGAAAAAGGTGTGAGCAAAATATAAATAAATATACAAAGGGGGAGTATGAAGAACTGTCCTCATAAAAAAAAATCTTTAATTCATAAATGAAAGATTAGTGAAGAAAAGAATATTTGCAGTCTGGTAGGTATAGTTGCCGTTAGTCATTGCAAACACTGTTCCCTCTAAACTGAGCAGGAATCCTCCAACTGCATTGCTACCAGTAGGGGATGGTGCTTCAATATTGTGTTTTCAAGCTCTAGGGACAGGCAGGTTCCCTATTGTCCTGCAGAACCTGCCTGTCCCTCACTATTGAAAATGTGATAGTGAAACAGCAACCCCCACCCCCACTAGCAAGACTTAGGTGGAGAATTCCTGCTCAGGGGAAACAGTGATTGCAAATCTAACTTGAACCAACTTTAATACCAAGCAGTCTTATCCATCAGATAGCAATCATAAAGGGAAAGGAAATGGGACTTGATATACCACCCTTCTGTGGTTTTAGCAACTATATTCAAAGTGGCTTACATAGTATATACAGGTACTTATTCGTACCTGGGATAATGGAGTGACTTGCCCAGAGTCACAAGGAGCTGCACTGGGAAATGAACCCAGTTCTCCAAGATCAAAGTCCACTGCACTAACCACTACTCCACTTCCAAAGGAATGATAGCTAATGAAATAGTCTATGAAAAATGTGAAGAAAACAAAAATACATCAAGAAAAACGAAAGCATGCAATTCTATGACAGACACTTCCATTTAAGTGGCCTAATGAAGTGCATAGTGAGTCTATTCCATAATGACACCGGGGCAAACAAGGGTCCTTATAGAATACTAGTGTAAGCCTGGCATCAGCTCACCAAAAAGTAAGTGCAAACATTTACAAACAGGTCTATGGTTTGCGCCTAATGCAACTTACAAAATTCTTTAAGTTGTCCTTTAATGTTAGCTCCATCTATGCTCCACCCTTGTTCCTCAAGTGTGAATGCCCTCCTGTTATCTATGACATTTGAGCACATAATTAGAAAATAGCAATTAGGCACAATGGTGCCATTTACACAGATAAGAGTACATAAGTACATAAGTAATGCCACACTGGGAAAAGACCAAGGGTCCATCGAGCCCAGCATCCTGTCCCCGACAGTGCCAATCCACATGGATGAGCAATAGGCATGTAAATTTAAGTGACTTGTTATAGAATGAGGGGATGAGTGTAGGTGGCCATGCCCACTTTTCAACTGTGTGCATTAGACTTTTGCTCAATCCAACCAGTCGATTACAGTCTTTCATAAACAGTATAACTATGAAAGCGGTAGAAGAAGGCTTCATCACTTTCAAAGATAAAAAGTTTTTGTGTTGTAACTTTCCAACCGTTCCTGTTATGTACTTTCTACCCAAAGTACATAAAAGTCTCTTGAATCCACCTGGTAGACCAATCTTATCGGGCAGAAATTCTGTCCTTGAACCATTATCAACCTTCGTTGATTCCTTTTTGAGAGTTGAAGTACCTAAATATCCCTCATACATCAGGGACTCTACCCACTTTCTCCAAAGATTACAAGAAGCCAAGGTTGATCATAACAAAATCATAATGGTCACCCTGGACGTGTGTTCTTTGTACACGTCTATACCACAAGAAGAAGCTTTACATACAATCAGACAAGTACTGGATAGCAGACCCAGACCACATCAGATACCTACTGACTTTCTCGTTATGCTTGCCAGAACAGCAATGAAAGAGAATTACTTTATGTTTCTTGATAAACTTTATCTCCAAACCAGTGGAGTAGTGATGGGGGCAACATTTGCCCCCTCGATTGCTAATCTGTACATGTCTCAGTTTGAATCGACATGGATCACACAATCTCCATTTAAAGAGATCATTCTGCACTGGTGGAGATACATAGATGATATCTTCATGATTTGGGCAGGCTCAACAGCGGATCTTCAGAGATTTTTGAATTGGCTCAATAGCTGCAATCAAGACATCCAATTCACCAAGCAACATTCGTCCAAATGCATCCACTATTTAGATGTGGAAGTCAATAATACCATTGATGGTTTCGTTACGAAAGTATTTAAAAAGACCACGGATAGAAATACCTTTCTACATAATTCCAGCTGCCATCCCTCACACCTCAAAAACAGTCTCCCTTTCTCACAAATGTTGAGGTTGAGACACATCTGTACTGATTTTGCCACGTTTTTTTTTTTTTTTTTATATTTTATATTTATTAAATTTCAAAATAATACATTCACAATAATAAATGTACAGAAATCAGGAAATACATCCAAAGGATTAAAGAATCATCCATTATATTCCATGGATTTTCAAAAAATATATCTTTTATACTTAGTCCACTATAAACGATCAAGATACAAGGTAATAATCATAAGAAACAAAAGAGTTTAAACACTCTTACAATACATAAGGAGGACAGAATCAAAAGTTTGCCTACGGATTCATCCCTACAGATGCCTCCAAAGGTTGAATATCCCTGCTTTCTTTACTTACTAATAGGAGCTTCAATTTTTCTGGATCAAAAAAAACATAATGAACATTACCAAAAGAAACAAGACATCTGCATGCAAATTTCAACTTAAATGATCCTCCCAGAGAGAGAGTTCGAGGCCTAAGCCCTAAAAATTCTCGCCTTTTTTTTTGTGTAGATTTGCTGACGTCAGGAAAAATCTGTATCTTTGAGCCAAAAAATTGAGCTTCCCTGGATTTGAAGTAAAGGCGAAATATATTATTTCGATCAGTCTCAAATGCAAAGGTTACCAGGAGAGTAGTGCGTTCAGTTATAGTCTCTAATGATGTTTCAAGAATTTGAGTAAGATTTAAATCTGAAGCAATCTCCAGATTCGTTTTAATTCCAGTAATATAATAGACTTTGACTATCGGAGGAAAAAGTTCTTTTGGAATCTTTAAGATCTCTAGGAAATATTTCTGTAACATTTCTAATGGAGGTAATAGAGGGCTTTTAGGAAAGTTTAAGAATCGCAAGTTGTTTCTTCTAAATTGATTATCCAAAAATTCTACTTTCCTTTGGTCCCTTTCTTTCTCCATAAGGACATTGTCAACTAGAGTTTGTAATTTTTTTATTGCAATAGAGTTTAACTCACTTTTCTCCTCTTGCTTCGCCGTTCTCGACTCCATTAAATGTTGAGAATGTTTAACTTCCTTCACTTCAGCAGTCAATTCAAGTGAAATCTTTTGCAGGGAAACATTCATTGTCTGGATGGCATCCCATAGGGTATTCAATGTAACAGTTGCTGGTCTAATTAGTTCGCCGGGTCTCGCTGGTGGAGGCGTCTGAATGGTAGCGGATACTCTCTCCACTCTTTCCGCCTTGCGCTCAGACGTCGCCGCGTCTGGCGTCGAAAATCCCACAGGGCCGCTACCAACTTCAAAACTATCCAAATGAAGTTCTCCTGTAGGGTCCGTCTCTCCACCCGGTCTCGGCGGCGCAACTCTATTAGGCGGGCTCAGCGATATCGCCTCCGCGCCAAGTTCTCCGGTAAGCTGTTGTTTCGGGGAACCATCCCGGGCTGAAACTTGAGATCCCAACGCTTGTAGCCCGAAGACTTCCAAGGTAGGCTGCTTTAGCGATGTGGTATCCCCAGTGCTAGAAACGGCTTTAGCACCGATCTTTCCTTTCCTCTTAACCATAATTAAGGAAAAGGAAAAACGCCAGGCAGACCTTCTCGTGTCTCAGAGCCTCAAAACGCAGCTCCTCCCTTGGACGCCATCTTGATCTCTCGATTTTGCCACTTTTAAAAAACAAGCTCATGACTTGATGGCAAACCTCCTGGACAGAGGTTATTCAAAGTCTGTGCTAAAGCATGCGTACCGGAGAGCAAAATATAATGACAGGCAGCTATTGCTGTCTAAGCCTATGAAATACAAAGCTGAAGACAACACGTTTACCATGGTCATGCAATACAATGAACACAGCCCTTTTCTTGCCAATATGATCAAAAATAGATGGGACATTATGAGATCCACACACATATTTGAAAATACTAATCTTCGTATAGCGTTCGCTAGGACCAACAACATCAAAGAAACGATTAGTCCAGCTGACATTAAATCTCACACCAACAAACCAAAAATATTAGGACACTTTAAATGTGGCCATTGTCAAATTTGCAGCATCACCAAACAAATCAAACAGTTTGTAAATCCTCATACCAACACGGTACACAAGCTAGTACACTTTTCCAATTGCTCTTCTGATCATGTGATATATTCTCTATGCTGCCCCTGCAATAAAACATACATTGGTATTGATTTCTTATTCTTGTGGTCGATAACTATTTGAAACTTTAAAAAAAATATTTGCTTGTCTATATAATTTATTTCTAAGTTGTGTATTATCATTCATAAATGTGAAATTATGTTTGTTAAAAAGCTTAATAAAGATAAAGTAAAATAAAACATACATTGGTATGACAACGAGACCCCTGAAAGTTAGGATCCTGGAGCACAGATCAAACATTCGGAGGTCTGCAATAAAAGAACCTATTGTGGAACACTGTGTTATTCAGAAGCATAAATTTGAAGACCTGCAATGTTCTGTCATTGATTGGATAGCGCCGTCCAACAGGGGCGGCGATCGAAAACTCAAATTAGCAAGGAGGGAAGCAAGGTGGATCTTTGAATTGGATACTCTAGCACCCAATGGGCTGAATAGCTCCATTGATTGGTTCAATTTTTATTGATGCTCATCACGTCATCTTTACGCAAATATATCTAACAGCTGTTTATACGTGAACGCTGAGGCGCCTTTTTAAACTTATGCCTCCAGCTCAAGTACGTCTGTCCGTGGGGTGACTTTCTGAAGGTGTGTTTACCAAAGATTTCTCGCACATTGACAGGCACCTAATATACAATTTGTCTGTTTCAGATTCTCAACATTACAAGAGAGCACTTCGTTCCTGATGAAGCCATGTTTCTAGGTGAAACGGCGGTCCCCGTCGAACGGATATAGAAGAGTGCCGATTTAAATCATAAGCTAAGTGCTACTCGCTATTCTGTGTGTTGTTGAACATAGAGCACACAAATAATACTGCTTAAATATTGCTTAAATTGTGTGTAGAATCTTGAGATTCAAATAGTAGTCCGGGAAGTGGAGTTTTTTGCCCAATGATAGAACCGCTGCGTGAGTTATCTCATAAAACTCTGTATAACCTCGCACTAAACCACCAGTATTATACTAGTGGTTTCTGAGGGCTTTTTCTCCATCTTACCCATTGAGTATTGCGACCAATAGTTAATATTGGCTGGAGCTGTTTCATTTGGTATTAGGTTAAAAGACCAAGGGTCCATCGAGCCCAGCATCCTGTCCCCGACAGTGCCAATCCACATGGATGAGCAATAGGCATGTAAATTTAAGTGACTTGTTATAGAATGAGGGGATGAGTGTAGGTGGCCATGCCCACTTTTCAACTGTGTGCATTAGAAGTTATGCACACTGCGTTGTAGTATACACCTAGAAAGTTGTGCGTGTAAATTCTAATTAAAGCCAATTAGTGCTGCTAATTGTTTAAGTACCAATTATCAGTGCTGACTGGCAGACTCACGAGACTTCTGCTGTAGTCTTGAAGGCTGCCCTTGTAAGTGTCAGTGGCCATTTTTAACAGCGATCCGGCAGCGGGGGAGGGTCAGCACCAGCAGCGGGCAAGCAGGACCGGGGATCTTTCCTGCCTGCCCTGAAGAATTCGCTACACAACCTGGGTGGCTGGAGGGGAGGCAGGTGAGAGAGCAGGGTCGTTGGACATGGGTGGCTGCAGGTGGGCAGGGGGAGAGGAGGGTCGCTGGACATGGGTGGCTGCAGGGGGGCAGGGGAGAGGAGGGTCGCTGGACATGGGTGGCTGCAGGGGGGGCAGGTGAGAGAGGAGGGTCACTGGACATGGATCAGCTGTGAGGCATGGAATGTTGTTTTTTTTTCTTTTTTCACGGGTTCTGAAGTTCACAGCATAATTGCAACGGTGATGTTAGCCTGACTACGGAGCCTAGCTCAGCAACTCCGAAGGAGCCACGGACACAGGCAGCAAGATTAGAACATTGGAGGTGAGAATTATTATATAGGATCAGCTAAGAAAAAATACATTGAGATTTTTAAACTTTCCCAGATCTTCGCTAATTGCTCTTGTGGATATAGTGCAAAAGTACTTAACATGGATATTGAAAAGTCCTTAGAAGCATTACCACCTATAGTGAGGGCGTATTATCTTGCACGTCTCATATTCCGCCAGAACCGATATACTCATATCACCCCTCTCCTCAGGTCACTTCACTGGCTTCCAATCAGATACCGCATTCAATTCAAGCTTCTCCTTCTTACCTACAAATGCACTCAGTCTGCTGCCCCTCACTACCTTTCTACCCTCATCTCCCCTTACGTTCCTGCCCGTAACCTCCATTCACAGGACAAATCCCTCCTCTCTGTACCCTTCTCCACCACCGCCAACTCTAGGCTCTGCTCATTCTGCCTCGCCTCACCCTATGCTTGGAACAACCTTCCTGAGCCCTTACGCCAAGCCCCCTCCCTGCCCATCTTCAAGTCTTTGCTTAAAACCCACCTCTTCAATGCTGCGTTCGGCACCTAACTCTTACCTTTCAGTAAATCCAGACTGCCCCAATTTGACCTCCCCTATCGGACTGACCGTTCACTTGTCTCTTAGATTGTAAGCTCTTTGAGCAGAGACCGTCCCTCTTTGTTAAATTGTACAGCGCTGCATAACCCTAGTAGCACTTTAGAAATGTTAAGTAGTAAGTAAGTATCTCTGAATAAATGTTCAGCTCATTTTTATTTATTTGTTATATTTGCGGCTTACATGGGGCAATGGAGGGTTAAGTGACTTGCCCAGAGTCACAAGGTGCCTGAAGTGGGAATCAAACTCAGTTCCTCAGTTCCCCAGGACCAGAGTCCACCACCCTAACCACTAGGCCACTCCTCCACTGAAATGGATCTCCTTCTCCTTCTCCTGAGATGAATCTAACAGAATTCTTGGAATCATCACTTGAAGTTGTAACTCAAAGGACTACTTTGGTAGTAACATTTGCATCGGAACCAGGCCATAACACAGTTTTATGTTTATATGTCCGCAATAGGGGGGATTTGTTTTTGGGATCAAGGGTTATGGCTATTTTCTGATTTGGCTTGAATGACTCAGAAAAGGCACTGGGAATTCCTGGCACTTAGTCGAGAGCTTTGACCTTTGGCCTTACTTTCCTATTACAATTTCCTTGTTCTTGTGTGTTAACTCATGAAGGTAAAATATATGTGTTTTATGAAAGCAAAAAAACTGATTGGAATTTATCTCAGCTATAGAGGAACCTAGTGTAAGGTATGACGCCTTTTCTGTAGTTGTGGGCTCAGGGTGTAATAGCTGCATTACGTGTCTTTCCCATATATTTAGTTTGTTACCTATATCTTTAAATTTAAAATGGCCCCTTGTTTCTTCTGCTTTTTCTAATTTTTTTGTGGTTGAATAGATTTATTCAGTTTTTCTTTATTATAATGTATTACGTTGATGATTATTTCTTATTTCTTATGTCACAACTGATTGCTGTGATTGTATAAATGAAAATAGTAATAAATTAAAAAAATGTTAAAATAATGTGAGCACATAAGAAACCTGACATGTTTAGGCTGCATCAGAGGTTAACGCTGGATATTTATAACAAAAGAAATCATTAAGTCATGGAACAATAAATTCCCTATTCAACTGCTTCTTATTGTCTGGAATACTTCCTGAGGCAGTTGCCTTCAGGATGCACCAGCAAACAACCCCCCCCCCCTTTCACAAAGCCGCACAGTAATGCCAACACAGCCCACACGCCGTCATAAAAGGGGGGGGGGAAGTTGGGTTTTTTCTGTGATCACTTTATAATTAATAAATATTTTTAACACAGACCTCTGTTTTGTGTTTTCTTTAGAGTACACATATTAGTTTGTATTTTATGTTATTATTACTTACAGTGAGTTGTCCTCTTCCACAGCTAGTCTTGAAGAGATTGTTGTATGTGACAACTGGCATTCCCAGTACTTTCTATTGCAGGTTGTGCATTAACATTCACATTGCAGCAGGTCCTTTTACTAAGCGGAAGCAAAAAGTGGCCCACGGTAGTATGGGCATGTATTTTTGGCACACGTCAGGCCAGGCTTTACCATGTCTGGTAAAAAGGGCTTTTTACAAATGGTCTGGGAAAACAGCCTGTGGAAAAATTGAAACCAGCGTGTGCCTATTTATGGCCTGAGCCCTTAAAGCCACCCATTGATCTAGAGGTAAGGGCTCACATGCTACACAAGTGGTGACCAGTCGGCACACACCAACTGCCGATTAACACTGGAAATGCCGCGAGTGGTAGAAAATTAAAAAATAATTTGTCCCGGCAGTATGAGTGCATGCCAAATCCAAAATTATCGCCAGAGGGCGGGCTAGCCTGGCGGTAGTCTCGTTTTGACACACGATGCACATGTGTAGAGCCTACCACACCTTTGTAAAAGGGGCCCCTTGGTTAATGCAGACACACTTAGCATGCCACAAGTGCAGTGTGTTAACTGTCAAACGCATACCATGCCCACTCTCCACCCATACGTGGTTCCCTGACAGAAAAAGCACTTAGGACTAGATTCTTTATATGCAACCTAAAATATCAGCACAGAAAAATACCTGTGTAAACAGTATTCTATAAGCCGCGCCTAATGTCAGCACAGTTTATAGAATAAACGCTTAAGTGGAGAGGTCACGTGTAATTTAGATGCGACCATTTGCACCAATGAAAACATGGTGCAAATGCTCGCACCTAAATTTATACATGGAGCACCCATATTCTGTAATTAAGTCCATAACTCAAAACCATGCCCCCATTCTGCCCCAAAACGCCCATGACCCTAACATTTCCATGCCCTCTTTCTTGGATCACGCGTAAATTTTAGGCACAGATACCACACCTAACTTTACATACTTAGGTCCCAATTAAGTCTCTTTAGTACCAATAATTGCTTGTTAAAAAGCCAAATATTGGCACTAATTGGCTCATTATTCTATTAAATTGCACATGCAAATCGAGAATATGCCTAAATTTATGTACACAATTGAGACATTTATGGAATCTGGTGGTTAATACACGGTTTACCATGCCGTAACTGCTAAAACACTGCAAAGCCCCTTATGGCTGTACACTAGCAGTTATGGCATGGTAAACTGCGTGTTAAGGAGTCCTTTTACTAAGCCGCGTAAGCGTCTACGCGCACCCAACGTGCGCCAAAATGGGGTTACCGCCCGACTACCATGTGGCTCTTGCGGTAGTTTCATTTTTGGCACGCGTCTGATACTCGCATGTGAAAAATATTTTTTTATTTTCGGACCCACAAAACGGACGCGTGCCAAGTGGCATTTGACACACCTAGGTCATTACCGCCTGGATTCTTTACTGCTAGGTCAATGGCTGGCGGTAAGGTCTCAGATGGCAAAAAAACAAAAAAGGCCTTTTTCACAGGTGCGCTGAAAAATGGATTGGCGCACACCCAAAACCCGCACCTACACTACTGCAAGCCATTTTTCAGCATGCCTTTGTAAAAGGAGCCCATAGTGATTAGTGCTGTTCAATAAATGAGCATTCAGTATTCACCTAACTCTTACACATACAGATGTGCACTTACTTACATAAGTGCTAGTATTCTTAAATGTAAGCTCACCACCTTGAGAACAACACATGACCTGATGACCTTCCAGAAGTTACTGAAGACTTATTTGTTCAAAAAAACGTACAAAAAAGATCCCCAATAAATAACCGGCACCTAAACTTCACCAAATACAAGTTTAATGGAACTTTTCAAATTTATTTATTCTAATTTACACCCTAATTATTGAACATTATATCTTGTCCTGCTATCATTATGTTATGCTTTATCTATTTACCCACTTCTCATTATACATAATTTTCTTATGCACATTAACTGCAATAAGGCTGAAATTGTTATTCCGTTAATATGATTGCCATGATATTCTCATGCACCTTATTTGTTATCTATATTCTGATCTCCTTATCCCATCAATGTGATTGTTGTTGTATTATATTGTAAGCCACATTGAGCCTGCAAATAGGTGGGAAAATGTGGGATATAAATGCAGCAAATAAATAAATAAATAAAATGAGAGGGTTGGAGTCAGCAGTAAAAACAGTAAATTCAACCAACAAGCCAACTTTCTGCTGAAGCAAACACAACCGTTAACCTGTTAGACAAGTTTAGTTGAAATTTACCTAAACTGGGGCTTGCATTCTAATAAGGCATGGGTCCAGTTCAGTGGCGTAGCCACAGGTGGGCCTGGGTGGGCCGGGGCCCACCCACTTAGGGCTCAGGCCCACCCAACAGTAGCACACGTTTATTGGTAGCTGTGGGATCCCACGCTCGGCCAGCTGAAGACTTCCTCCAGATGGTAACGAAAACAATACTCTCCATGATACTGGCACCTGCATATGTTCAGTTTTCAGCGCATGCCTGCTGCAGACTGCCAAGGTGGAAAGAAGCATTTTCCCACCAACTATTTTGTGGGTGGTGGTTGGGGGGGGGGGGAACAATTGGTGCCCACCCACTTCTTCCCTAGGCCCACCCAAAATCTGTTGTCTGGTTATGCCCCTGGTCCAGTTTATTAAAACTTTCCTGTGAAATAAAAAAAAACATGAGCACTTATAAAGCGGAACAATCGGTAACTAGGAAACTAAGTAGATTTTAGATATTTCCATGAGCTATTATCCTGATCACTTAATTCTACAATATCAATAATAAAAAGAAACAAAATGAAGTTAGCTATATAAGATATTTATAAATCCTACAAATTAGATCTTAAGATTAAAAGGAAATCAATCTTTTAATTCACCTGTTTAAGAAACATAAAATACCTGTTAAAAAAATTTTTTACAAGAATTTAATGAAATAGTGTTATTTACTATGAAAAAAATTATCTGGGGTTAAATACCTTTTAACTTCTTTTATCCTGTTCCTGAGAAATGTTTCAGGAAAATACAATTATTTATTTTATTTTAAATGGTGTGATTGAATGTGTCATTAGCATGGAAGTGTCTATAAAATAGAGCATGCCAAAACTGTGGACTCAGCTTACTGTAACTGAGATTGACTTATGTTAACTTGTGTGCCACACCTTTCCCTTCTTACCTCTGGTAGTGTTGGTTGAAACTTCTTTAAATTCAAGTCCAGAACAACCTGCTGTGGGCAACACTGGTACCCGTCTCCTTTTCAAATACCAGTGAAAGCATTCCATTTTGAATTGGTCTTTTCTAACTCCTCAGGTCACCTGGGGCACATAGATTGGTCAAGGGCACATTTTTCCCCCTCTGCAAGCTTTAACAAATTCTCAAAAGTATGTGTATACTTCCACTTTGAAAATTACCTTAAGAAACTTAGGGGTCCTTTTACAAAGGTGTGCTGAAAAATGGCTTACGGTAGTGTAGGCAGGGGTTTTAGGCACATGCCAATCCATTTTTTAGCTCACCTGTAAAAAGGCCTTTTTAAAATGTTTGCCAAAAATGGACGTGCAGCAAAATGAAAATTTCCACATGTCCATTTTGGGTCTGAGTCCTTACCGCCAGCCATTGACCTAGCGGTAAAGGCTCACATGGTAACCGGGCGGTAATGACCTATGTATGCCAAATGCCACTTGGCATGCATCCGTTAAGCGTACCTGAAAATAAAAAATATTTTTCAGATGCGCTTATCGGACTCACACCAAAAATGAAATTACCGCAAGAGCCACACGGTAGTTGGGCGGTAACTCCATTTTGGTTCGTGTTGGGAGCATGTAGACGCTTACACAGTTTAGTAAAAGGGCCCCTTATGTACTTACATTTATAATTTCTCTGCACCATACACAAATTGTCTGGATTCATTGAAACGCATGCCAAATGCAAATCCTCCCCAACCCCATCCCTGGAAATGCTTTTGTTTAATCTGAGCACAGTTATGCATGCACATTCTATGCATGTAACTTTATACACTATGGGGTTGATATATCATTACTAACTGCTAAACTGAAACCTGGCATTCGCATTCAGGGCAAGATTCTATATATGGCACCTGAAAATTCCATGCAGACAAAGAAAAATTTGCCTAAGCATATTCTCTAAAGCAGGGGCATAGCCAGACTTTGGCGGGAGGGGGGTCCAGAGCCCAAGGTGAGGGGGCACATTTTAGCCCCCCCCCCCCCGACGTCAGACTCAGAAACAGAACGAAGCCTTGCGCCGGAAGAAGAGGACCTCGACTGGCGGGGGTTGGGGTCTCCCGCCAGCAAAGGTAGGCGACGGTGGGTTGGCGGCGGAAAGGGGGGTCGAGAGGGTCATTGACAGGGGGGTCCAGGGCCAAATCTACAGGGGACCAGGCCCCCGTGGCCCCACGTAGCTACGCCACTGCTCTAAAGTATATCTAAATTTCATAGAATAGGTTTAAATTTCCATGTGGTATATAGAATATGCCAAGCACCTCTCCGCTTGACCAAATTTAGTTGCAGGCATGTACACTATCACCTTTTACTTAGCGTAAATCCCAATTGCCTAAATTAGGTGAGCGGTGTATTCTGTAACAACACCCTAGCACCTAAATCTAAGTGCCTTCATTTACACCAATGAAAACATGGCATAAATCCCGGCATGTAGATTTAGATGCAGAAGGCTATATACTGCGCATAAATCTAGGGGTTGCTTATAGAATACACTTAGACGGTAAATGTTTTCCACCTGGATTTTGTAGGCGCCATATATAGAATCACCCCCCACAGTGCATCAAAATTAAAGGAATGGAGTCTGGAGTTGGCAGTGGAGGAGAAGGGTACAGAAAAGAGAGACTTACCAAATGAACATGTCCCCTATGCCTCCCATAGCATCTACAATTATATAATCACAGCACTGACATCGGTATGTACACTTGTAAATGCCACTATTTAAATGTGTAGACACTGTGCAATTGTTCTAAAGTGGTGGTCTTTCTAAATAAATATTTTACGGTTAAGTCCACTTTGCTAGGTACAACAATTATGGAGACTATCATGTAAAGTTGTTAATGCAGAAAACTGTGAAAATGAAAGATGTATTAGAACATTTTGTTAAACTAAAGCATAAAACAATCAGCGGGGCCAAATAGTGTTCATCCCCGAGTGTTACAAGAACTCTAATTTGTTTAAACATGTGAAGGATTGCTGATGCAGGACCTGCCTCTGCTGGTGAATCTGGACCAGTGAGTATTGCCTCGCTGGGAAATTGTGTATCTTAAAATGTATGGGCTAATTTGTTAAACTTTTGTGTGTGTTTTAAAGTGTTTGGGGAAAATGTAATAAATGGCTCCCAAAGTTAGATCAACAATCTACCCTATGGGATACCAAACTACAAAAATATGCAAATACCTCAATAAGATAGCTTGAAAGTTGTACCTTATTCACTCTTCCTATAAATAATTTTTAAGGGGTCCTTTTACAAAGCTGCGTTAAAAAGCACCCTGCGGTAGTGTGGCCGCGTCTTTTAGGCATGCGTTGGGTCATTTTTTACCATGGCTGTAATAAAGGCTATTTTTTTTTTTATTGAGCAGGGAAATGGGCATGTGCTAATATTAAAACTCTCATGCACCTATTTACAGCCTGAGCCCTTACCGCCGCCGATTGACCTAGCTGTAAGGGCTTACGCGCTACCCACGCAGTAGCAATGCAGTGTGTGCCAACGTGGGCAAGCTGCCAGTCACCACCGGGAGCACCCCCACAGGAGAAAGTAGAAAATTATTTTCTAATGGGGAGTTCGGCACTCGCCAAACTCAGAATTACCACCGGGCACACATGCTACCCTGGTGGTAGTACCGATTGGGCACACGATACCTGTGCGTTAGCCCTCCCGCGCCTTTGTAAAAGGGCCCCTAAATAACATGAACCTCAAATCTCCCAATAGGGAACTATACATAATGTATTTACAAACCACTATCATTCTTGAGAGTCAACAGCCCATTATTATCATAGGTTCTTCAGAGGGAAAAAACAATCAGTACAAAAAACTCCAACCTACTGGAGAAAAAATACTGGTTCAAAAAAAAACCCTCCTTCAAAATATAGAATAGAGTGATTGAAATTACAAAAATTCTTATATCAAAAAAGCCTATTTCCAAATAACAAATGTTGAAGCTAACTTTCAAGCTGCATTTAGTACAAACATTTAAATCTACCAACTCATGCTATGTTTACTACGCCAGCGCTCATGGGTATAGTTTGGGGGCGCGAGGGGGGCATTGCCCCCCCCCAATTGCAGGGCCAGCACAACGCTGTAGGCAGCTCTCCCGGGGGACTTGAAAGGTAGTGGGAAAACACATGAAACATTATTGCTAGAGACCTGAAAAGTTCATCTTCAGAAATATGAGCAAAATCAATTCAATGCCACACTTGATATACCAGTTTGCTCAAGTATAATTAATAGCAGGCTATAAACGATTACATCAAAAGCTGATTTCAGATCTAATTGAAGCATTATGATATCTCTACAGCTTTCCCTATTATAAATAATGTCATCTAACATTTTCACTAATAGTATTTCTGTGCAGTAACTACATCAAAACCCTGATTGTCACAGATGAAATGCATTAGTAGCTTCCCCAAAATGGACTATCTGTTAGACCACAGCTTTATGAATGGAAGATTGGAAACTGGTCTGTAACTTGATGGTTCAGATTTATCTAATTTTCTTTTTCAGTAATGGACATAGAAATAATCCTTGTTCTAAGCTTGAGTTTAAAATGGCCAGAAAAATAGGAGCAAAGGCCTACCAACAGTCCTAAAGCAGTTTTGGAGGAATGTTATCTGCTAAAGAAGCCAATTAACAGATGTCAACAATTTACTGTACATGTCTAACCTTGTGGACCTACCGCCTAGAAATGCCAAGAGATCAGCCCGCAAATTCCTCAATCTGAACTTCCCCAGTTGTAAAGGACTTAAATATAAGCAGGCATACGCCACTACCTTCTCCTACAGAAGTACACAGATATGGAATGGGTTACCCCCAGCCCTAAAAACTATGGACAATCTAAGCAACTTTCGCAACTCTCTGAAGACACATCTATTCAAAAGAGAACCCTTAAACACACAAATCACCTCCTATCAAAACTATCCTATCTAACACCATCCTTTCTAACTCATCATCCATCTTCTGATTACTTTGACTGTATCCAACTCCCTGTCATGACTTTGTCATAACAACACTCTGTAAGCCACATTGAGCCTGCAAATAGGTGGGAAAATGTGGGGTACAAATGCAATAAATAATAATAATAAATAATAATACTTAGGGAAAACAGTGTTAAAGGAGAGGAACACTATAGAGAGCTCATAGCAACACTTCCAGTAACAATACTATGAATGTATGTATGAATGTAGTAAAAATAGCTAGCTTAGCAAAAGGTTTGGATGGCTTCCTAAAGGAAAAGTCTCTGGCAACATAAGTACATAAGTACATAAGTAGTGCCATACTGGGAAAGACCAAAGGTCCATCTAGCCCAGCATCCTGTCACCGACAGTGGCCAATCCAGGTCAAGGGCACCTGGCACGCTCCCCAAACGTAAAAACATTCCAGACAAGTTATACCTAAAAATGAGGAATTTTTCCAGTCCATTTAATAGCGGTCTATGGACTTGTCCTTTAGGAATCTATCTAACCCCTTTTTAAACTCCGTCAAGCTAACCGCCCGTACCACGTTCTCCGGCAATGAATTCCAGAGTCTAATTACACGTTGGGTGAAGAAAAATTTTCTCCGATTCGTTTTAAATTTACCACACTGTAGCTTCAACTCATGCCCTCTAGTCCTAGTATTTTTGGATAGCGTGAACAGTCGCTTCACATCCACCCGATCCATTCCACTCATTATTTTATACACTTCTATCATATCTCCCCTCAGCCGTCTCTTCTCCAAGCTGAAAAGCCCTAGCCTTCTCAGCCTCTCTTCATAGGAAAGTCGTCCCATCCCCACTATCATTTTCGTCGCCCTTCGCTGTACCTTTTCCAATTCTACTATATCTTTTTTGAGATACGGAGACCAGTACTGAACACAATACTCCAGGTGCGGTCGCACCATGGAGCGATACAACGGCATTATAACATCCGCACACCTGGACTCCATACCCTTCTTAATAACACCCAACATTCTATTCGCTTTCCTAGCCGCAGCAGCACACTGAGCAGAAGGTTTCAGCGTATCATCGACGACGACACCCAGATCCCTTTCTTGATCCGTAACTCCTAACGCGGAACCTTGCAAGACGTAGCTATAATTCGGGTTCCTCTTACCCACATGCATCACTTTGCACTTGTCAACATTGAGCTTCATCTGCCACTTGCACGCCCATTCTCCCAGTCTCGCAAGGTCCTCCTGTAATCGTTCACATTCCTCCTGCGACTTGACGACCCTGAATAATTTTGTGTCATCGGCGAATTTAATTACCTCACTAGTTATTCCCATCTCTAGGTCATTTATAAATACATTAAAAAGCAACGGACCCAGCACAGACCCCTGCGGGACCCCACTAACTACCCTCCTCCACTGAGAATACTGGCCACGCAATCCTACTCTCTGCTTCCTATCTTTCAACCAGTTCTTAATCCATAATAATACCCTACCTCCGATTCCATGACTCTGCAATTTCTTCAGGAGTCTTTCGTGCGGCACTTTGTCAAACGCCTTCTGAAAATCCAGATATACAATATCAACCGGCTCCCCATTGTCCACATGTTTGCTTACCCCCTCGTCCACCCTTACCACCGACGTCAGACTCAACGAATTCCAGAGCTTAATTTCACCATTGAGTGAAGAAAACTTTTCTCTAATTCATTTTAAATTTACTACTTTGTAGCTTCATTTTGCGTCCCCTTCTTAACTGGATCTTCCTGATTATCCAGTTTTATGGCATCTGCCTTTTACCTGTGTAAATTCCAGCACTTACACATTTATCCCCGGATTCTATACAGCATGCCTAGCGTTCTGCACCCAAATCCAAGCGTATTCTATAACAACATGTGTAACTTAATTGGCTTAGCAAGCCAATCAGTGTTGCGAACAGCACTTAACAAGCAATAATGAACACTAATTGGCAATAATTAGAATTTACGCACATAACTTGCTAAGCATATTCTGTAACGCACTGCACCGAAATTCTAATGTGTGCAGGCAAAAAGGGGGGCATGGTTATAGGCAAGGAAATGGGCAGTTTGTGGGCATTCCAAAATTCACATTTATAGTTATAGAATATGGCCCAATGCATCTAAATCTATGCGCCAGGATTTACACCATGTTTTCGCTGCCCAAACCTGGCGTAAATGCTGGTACCTAATTTATGTCAGTTGGGTGCGCATTTTATAGTACTCTATAGCATCACACCTACCTTCTAGGAAAGCCCCCTGATCCACTCATATTCCTCCCATAGCCACGCCCCTTTGGAACTGCGTGCTATAAAATATAGTCACAGATATTATGAAATAGCACCTAGGGCAGTTGCACCTGTAACTTTAAATTGTTTCCAAATAACTTCAATTATTGATTGTTGACATTTCAATAACTAATTAATCTGCATGCCCATCTGCCCTAGGTGCCCAAATTTAGATGCCCAACTTTGGACAGCTTATATAGATTTCGGGAGCATGTTTTAGTAAAGCAGTTGCTCCCACTGCGTGTGCTTTCAAATATATGGATATTTCCTGTGGCGTTATGTATTTTACAAAAGACTCTGCATTCAATGAGCCTTTTGTAAAATTCATTGCTAATTGTAAAGGGCCCAGTTTGGATGTCCCTTCCTCACTGTAAGCTCCCTAAACAAAACTGTGCTTTAATTATGAGAAAAACAGACAAACTGGCTAAGGACTACCTAACACTTCACTTCCCAAGTTGCAAGAATATCATACGTTCATTAGGCAGATTTTACTTACCAGAGCATTAAGAGGTGGAACTCCTTACCTAAATCCATTAAATGGCAGACCAACTATCTGAGGTTTCATAAAATTTTAAAAGCTTTCCTCTTTAAAATATTTCTATTATCAGAAAATTAACTCACAAATTAATTCATTATTTCTGGTATCAATTCAGGGCTATAATGATCTTCTTACTACTACTATTTGACATTTCTACTATTTGACATTTCTAAAGCGCTACTAGGGTTACACAGCGCTGTACAATTTAACATAGAAGGACAGTCCCTGCTCAAAGAGCTTACAATCTAAAGGACAAATGTACAAACAGTCAAGTAGGGGTCATCAGATTGGGGCAGTCTAGATTTCCTGAAAGGTATAAAGGTTAGGTGCCGAAAGCAACATTGAAGAGGTGGGCTTTGAGTAAGGATTTGAAGATGGGTAGGGAGGGGGCTTGGCGTAAGGGCTCGGGAAGTTTATTCCAAGCATAGGGTGAGGCGAGGCAGAATGGGTGGAGCCTGGAGTTGGCGGTGGTGGAGAAGGGTACTGAGAGGAGGGATTTGTCCTGTGGGCAGAGGTTTCGAGCTGGAACATAAGGGGAGATGAGGGTAGAGAGGTAATGAGGGGCTGCAGACTGAATGCATTTGTAGGTAAGAACCTACAAATAACCTGTATCATACAGGTTATTCAATTGTCAATTTACTTCTGGGATCTATTTCACACACACACACACACAAGGAGTGGCACCGGCTACACATACTGTAGCAGGACATCTTTATCCACTCTACTCTAGGTGAAGTAATATTTAAGCACCTCTCTGTCACGTTTACTAAACAGGAACTGGGTTTGTGAGCCTTTGGACCACTGCCAAGGAGCGGCAGTAGCAGGCAAAACCACCCCACCCCAGAAGCAAGGCAGAACAGACGTACCGGCAAATCCAGGCTAGGTCTCTAGGCAGTCAGCCAGCAAGCAGAAGACAGGTCCAGGCAAAGGTTCAAGAGGCAGGCGGCAAGCAAAGCAAAGTCCAGGTCCAGACAAAGGGTCAAAAGGCAGGCGGCAAGCAAAGCAAAGTCCAGGTCCAGGCAAAGGTTCAAGAGGCAGGCGGCAAGCAAAGCAAAGTCCAGGTCCAGACAAAGGGTCAAAAGGCAGGCGGCAAGCAAAGCAAAGTCCAGGATCAAGCAAGGTTCAAAAGGCAGGAAACCAGCAAATGCAGAATCAGGTCCAGACAAAGTCTCTCAGGCAGAAGTGCACAAGCACCCACATACCAGAGTCTAAGACGATGCAAAGGCAAGAGCTGAGTAACAAAATGGCTAATAAGCCCAGCAGCACCTGGAACTCACTGCTGCAATCACCAGGCAGCCACGGGTGCTGTGCAGGCTCAAACAACACAAGCAAACCTGGAAACCTGGAAGATCCGGACCGGACTGAGCCGAAATCTCGAACGGGTGACGGTCCATAGCAGCCACCCGTTCTGGCCACCAGAGGGCGAGGAAAGCACAGACGTAACACTCTCTGACTTCATGTGCAACTTCTTTAAATTAGTCCCCTTATTTTCCTCTTACTCTTTTATATATGTTCCATCTTTGCTTACACCCTACGCTTTCTATTAAAATGTTTTATTTCATATTGTGTTGACATTGTAAGTAGTATACTATAACCCAAAAAATGTGGAAACAAGCTCTAACCTTGAATGATAACTTCCCAACACACCTCTAAATGTGGTGAACCTTTTTTGTGTAACTTTTTTTTCTTACTTCCTTAACTTTTTTTTACTTTTAGATATTTGCTAAAAAGGAGGA
Organism: Microcaecilia unicolor; assembly: GCF_901765095.1. NCBI lineage: Eukaryota > Metazoa > Chordata > Amphibia > Gymnophiona > Siphonopidae > Microcaecilia > Microcaecilia unicolor. The sequence continues at coordinate 564,165,500 of NC_044031.1, read as the reverse complement.
GAAAAAGCCTCAGTAGTCACAGGTTAATAGTGCTGTGGAAACTGGACACTATTCGTCTGATCCAGTAAACTCTCAGCATGAGAACCACAGCTCCTTCTGACTCATACCAATTATCGGCAAAAACCTCCCAAACTCTTTTTAGTTTCTTCAAATCTTGCAGCAAGCATATCATATAATTACATTTCTGGTATCTGGTCACACAGCAAAAAAAGCATGTAACTTAATTGTACTCCGACGTCATCCTGATCCCAACGGGGACCCGTTTCACTGTCACAAGCTTCTTCAGGGGAAACTGTCTATCTTATAGACTGCGTAAAAAAGAAAACATGTGATAAAATAGGTTAGATAAAAAGATATACACCAACTCCCTCGAGACACATATCTCTCACCATGCTGCTGAGACCTCACGTTTACTGGCAAAGATTCTTCCATACAAAAAGTGACGTTGAATCAAAATTGCTTCACTTTATTGACATGATCACGAAAACATTGACCATTGAATACTGTCATTCAAACCCTCTGGTTCCATGGATCGCAGGCAGTAAATCCAACGTTCACAACATAGCAATAGTTTGTCCCAATCACCACCTCTCATGTTCAGAAAAATCTGAGCTATTACAAGGCATTCAAAATCCTTAAACTGATGTTGACACAAAACATTATGTACCACCAGAGGGGTTTAGTTCCTGTTGTGTAGTAAACTGTGACAGTGCTCATTCATATAGACATTTAAACAGTGCTTAGTCTTTCCAATGTACAGTTTATTACAAGGACATCAGAGCAAATAACTCCACGAGATTTACAATTTGTGTGATTTTTCAAAACATAGACCTTGTTATTCACTGGATTCCAGAAAGATGTACATTCCTTCGTGATTGTACATGTGTGGCAATGGTCACAATTAAAATGTCCCTTTAATTGATCAACCTATGGTGTCTTCTGTGGTAGTACTGTCGAGCTCAACAACTCTTTAAGATTCCGCCCCCTGGAAAAAGCAATATGCAGGAAATGATCCAAAAAGGCTGGATGTGATTTTGTGGAGGGGCATAATCGAAAGGGACGTCCTCATTTCGATTTGGAAGTCCTCGCAAAACATCCCCAACCAGGGGCGGGGAAAGCTGTATTTTGGAAACAAGATGAACGGCCATCTTTCATTTCAATAATACGATCAGGGATGCTGAAATCCTGAAATCTGGTCGTCCTTAGAGATGGTCGTCCCAAGATAAGGAAATAAAATTATCCTGCTTATTTTAAGTGGTTACATCACAAAATAGCTAAGGAAGCGTCATTCCAAGTGGTTAACTCTAGCCTGCTATACAGTGGTACATATGGGATTAGACTTGTACACTAACCTCTTCTTTGCTAATTAGAAATTCTTCTAACTGCTTTGAGCCAGCATTTCTAGTGCACTAGTCCCCCTGACATGCCAGGACACCAACCAGACACCCTAGGGGGCACTGCAGTGGACTTCATAAATTGCTCCCAGATACATAGCTCCCTTACCTTGTGTGCTGAGCCCCCCCCCCCAAAACCCACTACCCACAACTGTACACCACTACCATAGCCCTTACGGGTGAAGGGGGCACCTAGATGTGGGTACAGTGGGTTTTGGGTGGGTTTTTGAGGGCTCGCTGTTTCCTCCACAAACGTAACAGCTAGGGAGGGATGGGCCTGGGTCTGCCTGCCTGAAGTGGACTGCACCCACTAAAACTGCTCCAGGGACCTGCATACTGCTGTCATGGACCTGAGTATGACATCTGAGGCTGGCATAGAGGCTGGCATGAAATATTTTTAAATGTTTTTGAGGGTGGGAGGGGGTTAGTGACCACTGAGGGAGTAACGGGAGGTCATCCCCAATTCTCTCCAGTGTCATCTGGTCATTTCGGGTACCTTTTTGTGCCTTGGTCGTAAGAAAAACACAACCAGGTAAAGTCATCCAAGTGTTTGTCAGGGACGTCCTTGTTTCTTTTGATTATAGGTCAAGGACGTCCTAGTGTTAGGCACGCCCAAGTCCCGCCTTTGCTATGCCTAAAATACGCCCCCTTGAACTTTGGCCATCCCTGTGACGAAAAGCAGTTGAGGACGTCCAAAATCGGCTTTTGATTATACCGATTTGGATGACCCTGTGAGAAGGACGCCCATCTTCCGATTTATGTCGAAAGATGGGCGTCCTTCTCTTTCGAAAATGAGCCCAATAATATCCCAGTTGTTTTTAAGATTCTGGCCACCTCTTCTCCTCCCTTCATATATTTGACAGAAGGCTACTCTCAACCCTTGCTCCCTTGCTCACAGTATCACACCCTAGTTTCTATGTCAATATTGTTTTTTTTTTAAGTAGGGACTAAATATTGGATATATTGTTTAAACAATTATGAAAATATCTGATGAATAAAATTAGAAATCTTACAGAAACAGGTATAAAGTATACTTATGTTAAGGGTCATAGGCTATGACAATATATTGACCTCATTCTTCTTTGGACTGACCTTTTCCTGTTCTGTGTCAATACCAAATAGGTTGAATAATAACTACTGCTTTGGATGCAGGAAATTCAATTTCATGCAGGAAATTTCATGGGCAGACAAAGCAACAAAGTGAGGTTATACAGATGTCCTTCCAAAGGAAGTCCAAAAGGAGAATCCAAAGATAAAAACTTTATTGAAGCATCAAACTGAATAAATGACTTGATAGAGCTGTGTTTTGGCATGGAATGCCTGCTTCAGAAGTCACCAGTTAATTAATCCTCTGTATTTTGCTCATAACAAATCACTTGCCACCTAGACTCCGCCATTTGCTTTGAGCGTTTTATTCAAAGGATCTGCTGGGTAACCAACTCTTTTGAAATGTTGTTCACATGTTCTTTTTCCCGAACTACTGTTGTTGATACATCAAGTGCTTTATTATGAGCAATATACAGAGGATTAATTGAAAACATTTTGTGACTCCTGAAGCAGGAGTTCAATGCCCCGTGTTGAGCCACTTATTCAATTTGATGTTTCAGTAAAGATTGACCTTTGTTTTTATCTTCAGATTCTCTTTTTTGACTGTCTTTGGAATGCCATCTACTGTATACAATCCCACTTTGTTACTTTGTCTGCTTGACTTCGTGGGGGTATTTCTTGGTTTTTATTATGTTATGTGGCCAACTGTAGTGGTAGTGAATTTTAAAGATTGTTTTTCAACTCTGCCTTGACCGACCAGTGCACTCGGGGTCTGTATTTGTGATTAGAAGTAATTCTGTTTGAAAATGACTATTTAACTTTGATTGTGTGAAAATAAGTTGGAATGTAGAAGATAAGACACAGCTCTAATTAATTTGTTATGTGAAGGGAAAGATGGGGCCTTTTTTTTTTTTTAGTTCAGACTGGTCACCTGGACTAGGAAACATATGACCACATTCCCATAGTATGGCTTGTTTACCTAAACAGAAAAGCATCCTGTAATTTTCCTTAGCTCTGAACATGAGTTATAAGCCTAATAAAAAGGGGAGTTTCTTTCAGTGAAATTGGGAGCTCATCTGTGAGTAACGTACGAACTGCATATGCACCTATGTGCTTTTAAAGAAACATAGAATCATGACAGCAGGTAAGGGCCAAATAGCCAATCCAGTCTGCCCTTCCTCAGTAACCACTAGCTCCTCCTTTTCCTAAGGGATTCCACATGCCTGTCCCACGTCTTCTTAAATTCCGACACAGTTCTCATCTCCACGACCTCCACCGGGAGGCCATGCGACGTTTCCCAGAAGCTGCTCCACAAATCAATGCCTGCTCTGAGGTAGGCATAACTTATCCACTTAGGTTTCCACAGATAGGTGTGTGTAAGGTATATATATGCAATTCTTCCCCAGCTACACCCAATCTCCCTCATCTCCAGGGCTACATAAGCATATATCATATAAAAGTGTATGCTGTGTGTCAGTAGCATGTATTTTTATATGTGTATAGCACTGGACAATTTTATTAGTGCCCATTTCTTCACATAAAACAATGTTTTACATACAACAAAGAATTATAGAATTACCATCAAAAAGCATACCATCCACATTTCTAAACTGGAAAGGAGAAGACTGGACAAGTGACACACTTACCATATTTTTATTCTGGTGTTAAATAATAACATGATACTTGCTACAGCAACCAGAAATAGAATATTCAGCTTTGTATATTGTCCACAGCATAAAGATTCCCTTCCTATTCACCACTTATCATCTGCTCTTCTGCATTTTCAGCATGTTTTCTTACAATAAACCAACAAGCAGAATTATATTTCTAATTGTAGTACTATTTATAATCTTTTTAATGGTTCTCCTTCAGACTAAAAGAGAAACAGCTATTAGAAGGGTAAAAATGTGGATAATTGATATACAGGAAAATGGAAGTGCTGGCTGAAAGGGGCAGCTGAAGTACTTTTGGAGATTGATTCATCAAGCTTTTTTTTTTTTAAACACAAACGCAGAATAGTCCCCTCAATGCGTTAGCTGTGGCCAGTCCAAGATGTTTACCTATAAATTACCAGTGGCTACTGAATCTGGACTTTTCAGATAACCTTACCAGTCCTGGGAAGGTACAGTACAGATCAGTGATTACTTTTCCATATCTACAGATGGTAAAATGGCGACATGTGTTCAGGAGGAGGGAAATGTGTCATCACATTGAATTCATGTCCAAGAAGAGACACACACTACATTTAAGAGATTATAGCCATAGCATCTGTAAGTAGGCCTGCTGATTTTCTTCTACTTACAGGAGGCCAGAGAATGGCTACACTAGGAAAAATGGAAAGAAAAAAGTGGAAATGCATCTAAAAATAATATTATGTACTGGCTTTCCCAGCCATGTTTTGCCAATAAAATCATTTTATAACATAGCAATAGGTGGTCTGATGGAATGAGTGATGCCGTCTTATTGCAAACTATCATATAAAGAAATAGAGAAATTAAATTCTAACATAATATACAAACAAATATAAATGCCAAACCATCGTGACAATACAATATTGTTATTGGGGGCTGTTTGGGGGGGATTAAAGATTATACTGATGAAAGACTGCTAACAGTGATTGTACCAACTTTAAACAGTGAAGTCATAGTACTAAAACATATTTTCTTTTGTGTGTGTGTTCTTGTGAAATGAACCACATTTTCCTTTAGTTTGCTCCGAGGCATTATTTACAGAGAAATCAATTCGGCAAAAATTATGATTGATCTCTAGAAAGTACATAGTAGAAAATAAACCTGAACAGCAACTGTTCTAAAATCAGATATTTGGCAAATATTCACAAAAATAATAATTTTTTTTTCTGTTTACACATCTAAGTTTTCCTTAAAGTCTGTAGAACATTATTATAAACAACATGTTTGAACCTATCTATATTTTTCTAAAATGCTGAAAACCTGTTTTTTTTTTTAAATATTTCATGTGAGAGTTTGTCTATTAAGGGGTCCTTTTACCAAGCTGCGGTAAAAGGACCCTTGCAGTGGCGTTAGAATGCGAGTTTGTTGTGCGCCCGACACCCCCTTTTACTGCAGCAGGTAAAAGGATGCTTACTTAATTATTTATTTATAACAGCATTTATATCCCACATTTTCCAAATAAGTTCGGTTCGATGTGGCTCACAATTAGAGAGAAAGGAGCTGGATTACATTTTAAAGAGTTGAAGTTATGAACGATAAGGTTAGAGGGTTTACAGAGAAGGGCTGTGAAAGCAAATAATACATTGATAAGATTAGGACAGGGCATGTATAGCCTGGATAAGATGATAAGGTAATATAATAAGAGAGTCCAATGTTGGGAGTGTGGGTAAGGTGAAGAGATAGGTGCAATGAGGTTGGAAAGAATGACGGGGAATTAGTCTGTATTTTGTATAAGGTCAAACTGTCAGAATTTCATAAATAGCTTGATGATGTCCTTAATGGATGTGGTATGTTAGCCTTGGTCGTCTTCGAGGTAGAATTTTCTGACCAGGAATGTCTTGAGTTGTTTTTGAAAGTTAGCGTGAGGGGTTAGGGACCTTAAAGATGGGTAAAGTGTTCCACCGCTTGGTGCTTTGGTAGGAGAAGCTTGCTGCATGCACTGTCTTATAGATGAGCTTGTGACATCTGGGGTAGTGAAGGGTCAGGTAGTTCCTCGCGTCTGATATGTCGGGCCTTTGACAAAAAGTATGTTCCAAATCAAGGTGCATAGTTTGAAGGGTCGACAGCCACTGTAGGGCCTGGAGTAGTGAGCTTGCCCTCTAAATGGAAATGGCTGTGTGGTAAACTAAGTGCTTGCCGAGTGGCCGTTTCCTGGGGAAGGTCTTACCACCTCCTATTTTTTTAAATGCTGATCGTTGCCTGCTAAAGTATCCCCCAATATTCAATGCCAGACCATGTCTGGATACCGGCACTGAATATCGGGGGATAATTTTGGGCAAGCTGGGGAAGACAGGGCCATATAACTTTTATACAGCCCTGGCTGAATATTGCAGCTTATTTTTCTTTTTTAAAGCCCCCAAGGCTCCTCAAGCCCTTCCCCCCCCCCACTATGCCTCATCTTTCCCTCCCCCTCCCAGCCCACATCATGACACCCCCCTGGCCAATGTCCCCTCTTTCCTTCTCCCAACCAGCGTCAAGACACCCTCCCTCTGGGCCTACCTGTATCCCTGGTGGTCCAATGGGGATGTTGGGGTCAGGAGCACAGCCCCCTTGTGACACTGGTCTAAAATCACTGCCATGACTTCTTGTGGCAGTTTGCGGTACTTCATGAGTACCGTGAGCTGCTGCAAGAGGTTGCAGCAGCCAATTTAGATAAGTGCCACAAGGGGCAGGAGTGAGAGGGCTGCGTTCCTGCCCCCAACAACCCCGCTGGACCACCAGGGATATAAGTAAACCCAGAGGAGGACCTGCCTCCAGAGCTGGGGGGGGGGGTTATTCTGTGGGGGGTGTCTTGATGCCAGCTAGGAGGGGAAAGGAAAGAGGGGACATTGGTAGAGGGGCTTGAGGGGGGCTCAGGGGCTTTAAAAAAAAGGTAGATGGGCTGGCCAGCTGGTCCGATATTCAGAGCCGGCACCCGCATAGCTAAAAGGCCTTATTTAGGACAGCTCCTGAGGTGTCCTAAATGAAGCCACTTAGCTATGCGGGTGCCAGCATTGAATATTGTTAGCACCCACATAACCTGGGGCTCCTCCCCAGTGCCACCCTCAGCCCCTCCCATGACCTGCCCACTTTTTGTTAAGTGCCACTGAATATCACCAGTTAGGCAGCAGAAACCTATTTAAGCAGACAGGAGCCTCTCCTGCCCACTTAACTCGCTTTGAATATTGGCCCAATAGGGCCTGATAGTGAAAATTTCATGTGGTTGGCAGTGGCACTGATTGCATAATTTTTTTATATTAATCAAACTTTATTAATGAAGTATGTTACCTATTTGTATTTATAACATACCAGATTATAACAGTGGAGATCATGACTAAAATATGGCTGTGTTCATTTGCACTAGCTCATCGTTCTTATTTTCAGATCATTAATAAATATATTAAAAAGCACCAGTCCCAGTACAGATCCCTTCTTCCATTCAGAGAACTGACCATTTAACCCTACCCACCGTTTCTATTAACCAATTCCCAATCCACAACAGAACATTGCCTCCTATACCATGACTTTTTTAATTTTCTCAAGAGTCTCTCACGAGGAACTTTTGTCAAAAGCTATCTGGCTTCCATTTAACCACATGTGTATTCATGCCTTCAAAAAAATGTAGCAAATCAGTGAAAAAACACCTCCCTTGGAAGCCCTATTAAACCATGTTTGTCTACGAGTTCTGTAATTTGATTCTTTATAATAGTTTCTACCATTTTGCTCAGCACTGACATCAGGCTTACCAGTTTGTAGTTTCCTGGATCACCCCTGGAGCCCTTGTTAAAAAATTGGCTTTACATTGGCCACCTTCCAGTCTTCAGGTACTGTGGATGATTTTAATAACAAGTTACAAATTACTAGATCTACAAATTTATTTTTGATTTCGTTCAGTACTCTTTGTTTACCATCCAGTCCAAGTGATTTACTCCTCTTTAACTTGCAATTTAAGCTACAGGGTAGGAGTGACAAACAAAAAGTGAGGGAATTCAGTAAGTCACCCCCAGCAAAAACATGACAGCAGTGAGGAAAGTAACTTAATATCCAAGCAACTCACATTTACGAAACCGCAGTAAAAGGTGGTCTGTAGTAGTGTAGGTGCATCTTTTTGGCGTGAGCTGGGCCACTTTTTACTGCGGCTGGGAAAAAGGGCATTTTTAATGGGCCGGGAAATGGGCATGCGCAAAAATTAAAACTAGCACATGGCTATTTATGGCCTGAGCCCCTACAGCCAGCCATTGACCTAGTGGAAAGGGCTCACACGCTACCTGCACATGCCAACGTGGCCATGTTGCCGATTACCACTGGGAAAATAGAAAAATATTTTATACCGTGGAATTCAGTGCATGCCAATTTCAGAATTAATGCCAGGTGCATCTACTACCCCAGTGGTAATGCCGATTTGGCTCTCACTACCTGCCCATTAGCCCTCCCATGGCTTTTTAAAAGGGCCACCTAATAACTCATGGAAAGCAATGAGCACAAATGCTCATAGTCTAAGTGAAAAGGTTCAAGATTTGCATGCCCTGAACTTTGAGGTAAACGTAGATATTGTTGCTATTACAAAGACATGGTTCAATGATTCCCATGAGTGGAATGTAATGATACCGGACTATATTCTCTTTAGGAAGGATAGGGATGGCCGAAGGAGTGGAGGAGTAGCGCTCTATGTGAAAAACAATATCAAAGCAGCTGAAATGCAGGGAACCTGGGTAAAACAAGAAGCAATATGAAAAGAAAAGATGGAATTTGCATCTACATGAATGTTGTCTACAGACCTCCAGCGCAAATGGAGAAGCTGGACAAGAATCTAATTAAAGATATTCATAAGCTGGGAATGAATTGTAAAATACTGTTGCTGAGAGATTTTAATTTGCCTGACATGGATTGGACTATCCCATCAGCAGAATCAGAAAGAAATTGAGTGTTTGTGGATGCCTGCCGAAGTGCTTTGCTCAGACAAATGGTGATGGAAGCAACAAAGGAAGGGGTGATGCTGGATCTAGTGCTCACACATGGAGAAAGTGTTTCTAACATCTGGGTTGTGACCACCTAGGCTATAGTGATCATCACACAATATGGTTTGACATAAGAGCTAAAAAGAGTGCAGATGCACAAAACTCAAAAGTACCAAGTTTCAGGCATGCTAATATTGGTAACATGGGGGATGGGGAACTACTTGAAGACTGAACTGATGGATGGGAAGACATAGGAGAAATGGAAAGCCAATGGCCCAAGCTGGAAGTAACTATAAATATTTCAATAGATCGTTATATAAATAAAGTAAACAAAAACAAGAGCAACAGGAAGCTGATAAGATTTTCCAAACAAGTGGCTGAAAAAATAGACAAAGGAACTGACCTAACAATTTAAGGAGGTCAGACACACAAAAGGGTGGTGCCCTGGCATGGCTAGGAAAAGGTTCTTGGGGTGGGGAGGGAAAGGGAGGCAAGTGGTTAAGAATGGATGGAGACCTGGAAGGGGTCATGGGTCTAATCAGGTGAGAACAGGGATAAAGAAAATGGAAGGTAGTCGAGGATAGAGGTTGGGGAGGGGTAGCTATAGTTAGGAATGAGGGGAAGGCTAAGAGGCGGTGTGAAGGCGGATGAAGACCAGGAGCAAGAAGAGAGGTGTTTGCAAGGGTGCAATCACCATTTTGCCTGCTGCTTCAATGGTTCACATTCTCCAGGGTGCTTTTTCTCTGCTCTAGATTTTTTGCTCCTTGTCCTGGATGAATTGTATGGATGTATCCTAGATTTGGATAGGTAGCAGGGTGTTAAGACGCAGGAATTTTCAGGAGGCTATTATCTGACCTGGAATATTTTGATAGGGCATTTTTACAGCTTCATCAGCTGCAAGCTGTGTAAAAGTTATGTACACATAGCACTACACAGTCAGTTGATCTAACAGAAATATGGGTATGCATTGAACAAACAGCAGGATGCGGAAAAACACTTAAAAGTGAGATTTCACCTAGGGAATGCAAAGTTACACCTAGCAACCTACACAACCAGATGTGCATTAACTTTCTGCTTGCAGCTTAGGTATGATGGAGCACACTATCCACTGCCCTCACCCTGGCAGAAAAAAATGCTGATATCAACATTAATGAGCTTCCCATTCAGTAATAGAGCAATTAACACGGGCAAGTCGCTTATCCTCCATTGCCCCGGGCACTATAGTGATACATTAACAGTAAATATCATCAGATGCAGACCTGCATGGTATACCTAGTCCATCTAATAGGTAAATCGCTTTGATCATAATCACATAAAGGCACTATATCAAATTCTATCCCCTCTTCCTAATTCCATTGGGCTGGTGTTTAAGGCCTATGCAATCCTGATTATGTTTGTGTTACTAGCATATGTCAGTACTGGAGAAATTACCCCCCGATTCTATATGGTGTGCCAAGAGATCCACACCAAAATCCAAGCGGATTCTACAAGGCGCATAACTTAACAAGCTAATGAGCACTGATAACAGCACTTAACAAGCAATAATGGACTAAACACAACAAACTTTGCCTGAACCCAAGTAAAACCAAGCTTCTCCGGGACCCTAACACAAGTGGATACATACCTGACCTCAAAATCCCTTTTGGGAAGTACGAACTCCCCCTCAAATCACAGGTCAGGAACCTTGGAATACAGTTAGATTCAACACTTACTCTGATTCCCCAAATCTAAGCAACCTTCAGGAGCTGCTTCCAGTGGCGTACCAAGGGTGGGGCGGTGGGGGCGGTCCGCCCCGGGTGCACGCTGCTGGAGGGGTGCAGAGAGCAGCTGCGCACCTGTCGGCTCTGCTGGTTCCCTGCTCCCTCTGCCCCGGAACAGGCACAAAGCCGACAGCCGCGCGGCTGCTCCCAACACCCCTCCAGCAGCGTGTGTTGATGCAGGGTATGCTGATGCGTCGGGGGAGGGGGGTGTTGATGCGCCGGCTTTCAGTTCTGCATAAAAACCGCTTTCAGTTCTGTGTATTCATTGAAGGAATACAAATTGATGTCTTTTCTGCATTTACCTCAGGACATCAGGCTAAGAAGCAAAGGGGGCTTAATAAACCTAGTTTTGCAGAAGCTACATCAGGACATCAGGTTTCATTTGCACAAAACTGCTTTCAGCTCTGCTTATTCATTGAAGGAATGTACATTGAAGTTGTCTGTTGCATTTACCTGAGGCTTGAGAAACCTAATTATTTGCAGAAGTTGATACATTTATATCAGGATGAAGTTCTCCACCATGGTAGATGCACCATGTTTTCAGGTCTGTGTATTCATTGAAAAAAATGCACATAGATTGTAAGCTCTATAGAGGAGGGACTGTCTCTTCATGTTCAAGTGTACAGCGCTGCATACGTCTAGTAGCGCTATAGAAATGATAAATAGTAGTAGTAGTAGTGAATTTGTGTAAGGCATTTACATCAGCACATCAGTTTTCATTTGCATAAAATGGCTTTCAGTTTTCAGTTCAGTGTATACATTGAAGGAATGCACATTCCTGGGCCCCAATTCTTACATTGGTTACAACTGCAACATGCTTATTAAATCTATGAATTTAAAGCTTATCGATTCTGTTCTCACGAGATGCATAGATGCTTTCATTACTGGTCCTTGTTCTATTTCCCAATGTGTTTCCATTTTTTACAACATTTTTCAGACCTCTCTCACTCTTTCTTGTCTGAGTACTTAACAGGTGTGGGGAAAGATGTACAAGACTCCATATCCAAATCCCAATGGTCTGTGTTTTGGTTACATGGCCCCAGTGCCTCTATGTCCATTTCACTGACACGATCAATGTTTTTTTTTATATCACAGAGTATTGTGGATCCCCAGAAAATGTAAACTATCAGACTCTAGTAAATCAGATTTATACTGGTCCTTAATGCATTTCATCTTTGAATGTCCTAACTTATAAATGTTTTTGGTCAAATGTATGGTCCAAGATTCAGAACATTCTCTATTTTCATTTATCATTCCTCCCTAAATAAATACTGTGGAAATCATTGTCCATCTCTTCCATTCTTTCTGATGATGCAAAGTCACTGCTGGACTTTTTCATTACTGTGTAATGCTGATAATATCACATCGGAAAGATAACTCAGTAGTCAATCAAACATATAAATGGTGAGTGACCGTACTCACTCGCAAATGCGCAGTAGAGACTTCCCTCTCTGTCCCGCCCCCACGTCAATACGTGTTGACGGGGGCGGGACAGAGAGGGAAACTATGCGAAGCCGCCAACGTCGCTACTGTTCCCCCCCCCCCGAGGTTGCCGCTACCGCTCCCCCCCCCCCGAGGTCGCCGCCGCCCCCCCCCACCCGGCCCGAGCACTCTCTTCGGTATTGAACTTACATCAGTGAAACGCAGCAAGCAGAACAGCTGAGCTCCCGTCGCCCTTTCTTCCCTGCCTGTGTCCCGCCCTCACCGACGTTACGTCACATGAGGGCGGGACACAGGCAGAGAAGGAAGGCCGACGGGAGCTCAGCTGATCTGCATGCTGCCTGCGTTTCGCTGATGTAAGTTCAATACCGAAGAGAGAGGGCCCGGGCCGGGTGCAGGGGTGGTGGCGGTGACTCCGGGTGGGGGGCAACGGCGAGGGGAGGGGGCCTTGCCAAAACCTCATACTAGCCTGTTTTAACGGGCTCAACGGCTAGTCCTATATAATAATTCTCACCTCCAACAGGATGTGCTTGGGACCGTGCCTGCTGGAAGTGGTCTGCTAGGCAGGCACGCACTGACCTCAGTGACATCAGTGACAGACAATTTGGCAAAGCAAAACAATCTGAGTGCTGGCCATTAGGACACAGGTTGATAGGAGAGTTTTAAAAGACTGAAGGAACCGAAAGTGTTAAATGGGGGGAGGGGGAGTTCTGAACGACTGAAAGACATGAACATTTGGGAAAGGAAAACAATCTGAATGCTGGCCATTAGGACACAGGATAGACAGGAGAGTTTTAAAAGACTGAAGGAAACGAAAGTGTTAAACTAGAGAAGGGGTGGGGAGTTGTGAATGACTGAAAGACATGCAAATTTGGGACAGGAAAACAATCTCAATGCTGGCCATTAGCACACAGGGTACATAGGACAGTTTTAAAAGACTGAAGGAACCAAAAGTGTTCAGGGGGGGGGCAAGTTCTGAATGAATGAAAGAAATGAAAATTTACGAGAGGAACACAATCTGAATGCCGGGCATTTGTACACAGGGTAGATAGGACACTTTTTTTTAAAAATGAAGGACGTGAAAGTATTACACCTTGGGGGAGGTGTGAGGAGGAAAGAGGTGGGGTATCCGGATACTGGGCATTAGGGCCACGGGGGGTACATAGACTTTTGAAAGCCTTAAGGAACCCAAAGTGTGGGAAGGAGGAGGAAAAGGAGGGGAGGGAACGGGGTGAGGGGCATTAGGAACAGGGGAGGGGGCCCTGTCACACACTCTCATTCTCACACACACACTGTCACACAGACAGTCTCACTCTGTCACACACCCGCACATTCACTCTGGCTCTCTCTCTCAAACATACACACTCCCAGGAAAACCTTGCTAGCGCCCATTTCATTCGTTCCAGAAACGGGCCTTTTTTACTAGCATATATATAAATGTGGTGGAACTGGACTGTATTATTCAAGAAATATGAACAATCCACATCTCTTCATTCTTCAAGTGTGCCAACTAGACTTCGTAAATGGAAACTATTAGATGATCATTTAGCAACAACTTCCTCATTGTTTTGAATTGTTCTAAATATGCTATATCTATGAGATACATCTTTGCTACATATTTTTCCATTAGTTATTTTGTACTATTAATGTATTAATGCAAAACTTAATAAAAAAAATTATTATTATTTTTAAAAAACAGCATCTGGTCTCCACAGCTTCAACTGCAAGATCATCTTCACAGGTTAGAAACTGCATATGTTACATATACTAACTATATTCACACTTTCAACAATGCTGTCATACTCTTGATCCTTATGTCCTCACATGCAAGCTAGTCCTGTGTTTCATCTAAATGAAGAGCATGTGCTGAAGCTGCTTGCACTTCCATTATGCTGGTTTGTTTACTGGCTGACTGGTGCGATATGCTAGATAGATTTCAGTACAATAGGTTATAGTGAAGGTCTACCACCACTCCTCAGCTTGCTGAGATTAGGAAGACAGACAGTCCCCCTATGTTTTAACCCAACAGGCCTAATTGCATGGAGACAAAAACAATAACGGAATTCAAAAATGTGTTGGATAAACACAAAGGAATCATGTATGGAAAGAGAATGGAATCAAAACAATCCTAGCAGTGCTTAGATGACAACTCCGTTAATTGGGTAATAAGGCCAGTGCCAGTCAGACTACTTTCGTCTGTGCCCCAATCATGGCTGGACAAATCTGGATGGGCTGGAGTGGGGCTTGGCGGTAAAACCAGTAGTTGGGGAATAAGGCCAGTGCTGGGCAGATCTCTGTGATCTGTGCCTTGATCATAGCTAGACAGATGTAGATGGGCCGAAGTGGGGCTTTGCAGCAACTCTGGTAGTTGGGGAATAAGGCCAGTGCCGGGCAAACTTCTAAGGTCTGTGCCCCGAAAATGGGAAGGACAGATCAAGTATGCATATGTAACACTGCATCATTCCATATGTTATGAGTTTATTTTGTTGGGCAGACTGGCTAGACCATTCAGGTCTTTATCTGCTGTCATCTGCTATGATTTGGCTTATTACATCTTCCAGGTTCACTGAGGCTTATTTCAGTTCCTTTGTACTGTCACCCTTAAATACTATTTCTGGCACATTTAGACCCCTTATATCCTCTTCAATAAAGATCAAAGCAAACAATTAATTTAGTCTCTTCACTATTACTTTGTGTTTTGAGTGCTCCTTTTACTCCATGATCATCTAATGGTCAGGCTTGTTGCTACAAATTTACTTGGAAAAGTTTTTACTGTATGTTTTTTGCCTCTACAGCATGATTATCTTCAAATTCTCTTTTAGCCTTCCTTATCAATGGTTTGTATCAAACTTGCCAGTTCTTATGCTTTGTGCTATTTTCTTCATTTGGATCCTTTTCCATTTGTTTAATGATGTTCTTTTGTCTCTAATAACCGCTTTCACCTCAACTGCTTCAACCTCAGCTGTTTAGCCTTTCTTCCACTGTTTTTGATACATGGAATACATATGGTTTGGGCTTCCAAGATGTTTTATTGAAAGAACATCCATGCCTGATTTAAACCTCTGCAGCTGTCCCTTTCAGCGGCGATCCTAGCCGGCATGACACCCGGGGCGGATCGCCGATGCGCCCCCCCCCACCCCCCCGGCGAAATGACATCCCCCGGGTGCACGCTGCTGGGGGGGGGGTGCCGTGGCGCGCGCCTGTCAGCTGAGTTCGCTGACTTCGCTAACTTCGCTACAGCTCCCTCTGCCCAGGCCAGAACAGGAAGTAACCTGTTCCGGGGCAGAGGGAGCTGCAGCGAAGTTAGCGAAGTCAGCGAACTCAGCTGACAGGGCGCGCCACGGCACCCCCCCCAGCGGCGTGCACCCAGGGCAGACCGCCCCCACTGCCCCCCCCTTGGTATGCCACTGGTCCCTTTTTAGCTTTCTTTTAAACCATTTTCTTCATGTTATCATAGCTGACCTTTCAAAAGTTAAATGCTGAAACAGTAGATTCTTAATGCCCTCACTCCAGTTATTAAATACAATTTGATTTTGTTATGATCTCTATTGCGAAGTGGACCCAACATCATTATCTCTTTCATCAAGTCCTGCATTCCACTCAGGACTAGATCTAAAATAGCTCCCCCTCTTTTCCCAACATAACTGATCACAGCTGCTCCCAAGAGAAAGGGTGGTGGAGATGTAGAGTGTGTGTGTACCTGTGTGAGAGAGAAAGAGAGAGATGGCTGAATGATGTAGAACGGGCAGAAATGAACTACTTTTAGTCACTCAATGAAGTATATTTTAAACAAATAGGAGGAAATATTTTTTCATCCAAAGAATAGTTAAGCTCTGAGCTCCGGAAGTCATTGCCAAGGAATGTAGTAACAGCAGTTACCATATCTGAGTTTAAAAAAGGTTTGGACGCATTCCTGAAGGAAAAGTCCATAGGCTGTTATTGAGATGGATATGTGAGAGGCCAATGCTTGTCCTGGGATTCGCAGCATGGAATGTTGCCACTATTTGGGTTTCTGCCAAGTACTTGTGACCTGATTTGACAACTGTTGGAAGCAGGATACTTGGCTAGATGGACCAATAATCTGACCTAGTATGGTTATTCTTATGTTCTTAATGCGTTCTTAGCTACATCTGGCTGTGACTATCAGCCAAACACCTGGATATTCAGTGTTAGCACTTGAATAGATGCCATCACTGAGTATCCAAACCTAATTCTATTCACAGCAGTCAGTAACATGATTACATAGTAAATGATGGCCGATAAAGACCTAAACAGTCCATCCAGTCTGCTGAACAGTCACACTCATTATCAATTCATGATCAAACCAACAATAAATGTGATATAAAATAATTGATTAGTGTTGTCAAAGAACTGAATTTTGGCTGGAGAATCCATGTATATAACATAGAGCATAAAACACTGTATCAGGCTACAGTGTTTTAAAGTTAAAGTAGTTTAAACTTTGCTTTAACTTTATTTGGATTGGATTTTGGCATTGCAGCTAAAACGATACTGGTTCACATGCAGCAACCAGAACATCAATTTAGGAATAATGACAGCCACAATAAGACTATGCAGAAGCAAGCCTAAAAATGATATGGTTTTATCCAGGTGTCATGACATGGCAAGGCTGAACACATTTTTTTTAAATGAACATATTGAGAGGCTATTAAATCATCTTTGAAAACATTTGCCTCATCGGATCAAGGGATGAAGTTCTGATCGTAATACACCATCTAAGTTCTTTGTGTGATCATATTTGGAAGCACCTTGATAGCCCTTGGTTCAGTTGATAAAATGCAGTAGCTTGACACTAAAACTTCATACATAATTCAGCACAGCTAGCAGGCATACTTCTGGGAACTGATAACCTAGAATGAGAACAGCTCTTTAAGGGTAATTCTTTAAACTAGGTATAAATGTTTATGTACCCATCGACTGCTTAAATATTTAATATACTGGCATGTATATGCATAGGTGCATACATATGCACATATATGCCAGTATGCTGCCTAACTGCTATTGTGAAAATATTTGACGATCTTATATAGTGCATATTTGCAAGGGGGCGTACAAGGGGGGGTGAAGCATGGGCAGGACATAAGCAGGGCTCCCACTTACATGCATAACTTATAGAATACTGTAAGTTATGTGAACCTCTGCCACACTTACTCACCCTTAATGACTGGTGTAACTGCGGGATCCAAAATATTAGGCACACCGACACCAGGTTATGCTACTATTCCACAGATGCCTAGTTTCCATTATAGAATGGGCTCCCACTGCCTGCCCTCGGGTCACCTAAATGAAAGCACCCTGTTATGTACAATGTTAGAAAAGCTTAAAGTCATGAACACTTCAAGATATAGCATAAATAAAATGTTCCCTTGACAATTTCTTACTTCACAACCAACATAGAAATACAAGAAAGTTTCATTTTCAAGTGAGGGATTAGGAGCCATTTAATGGATGATGTATTGTTCCTATGTATAGATGCCACCAGTAACAGGCATTTGGGACAGACACCAGGCCTCATCAGCAGAATTTATGTCTACAGGAAAGAAGAGAAGTAGTTGTTCCTGCTTTTCTCTCCTTCTGCTCCTTCTCCCCTCTCCCCACCCCACTCTAAACATAATAGATGATGGCAGATAAAAACCTGTATGGTCCATCCAGTCTGCCCAACAAGATAAACTCATAACATAAGGTATGATGTGATTATATATATATATATATATATATATATATATATATATATATATATATATATATATATATATATATATATATATACTTGATTTGTCCTTGCCATGATCAGGGCACAGACCAGAGAAATCTGCCCAACACTGGCTTTGCCATCTAATAATCACTAAGCTTGTTTGGTTCCACGCCTTTTATACAGGATTCCTTTGTGTTTATCCCACACATTTTTCAAATTCCGTTACCATTTTCATCTTCACCACCTCTCACAGGAGGGCATACCAGGTATCTACTACCCTCTCTGTGAAAAAGTACTTCCTGACATTATTCCTGGCTCGGCCCCCCTACATCATCAATTCATGTCCTTTAGTTCTATCACCTTCCTGTCTCTGGAAAAGGTTTGTTTGCAGATTAATGCCTTTCAAATATTAGTATGTCTATATCATATGACCCTTGTCTCTCCTTTCCTCCAAGGTATACATATTCAGGTCCTTATGTCTCTCCTCATACATCTTGTGATGCAAACCCCAATTATTTTCATCACTTTTCTCTGAGCCACTTCAAATCTTTTTAAATCCTTAGAAAGATGCGGCCTCCAAAACTGGGTGTTCTATTATAGAATAGCGCCAGGATTTGCAGTCAACTTTGGGCATGAGGAGTTATACCAAGTAAACTAGGTGTAAATCCCAACAGACAAGTTGGGCGCGGATCCCCCGAATTCTATAAAACTGTGCCCCTCCAATATCTATGCCCCATTTGCAGATCTGTCAGAAACACTCACACAGTATTCTCTAAATAGGCACATAAGTGTGTTTTTATGCAGATCTGCTGTTTCTGTCCCATTTTGACACCTTGCAGCCGTTAAAACACTTTTTATGCCAAAACTTTGGCACAGAAGTAGAAACTATTATTCAGCACCATATATAAAATTCCCCCCTTAATGTACTTGTGTTTAAAAAGATTTTTGACAAATTCCTGGAGGTAAAGTTCATTGAGAGTTTTTAAGGTATACCTTGGGAAAGCCACTGCTTAGAAGTAAGGTGCATAGAATTTCGCTATTTTGGGGGATTCTTCTGGGAACATATGATCTGGTTTGAACACTGTTAAATTCTGGATACTGGACTGGATGGACTTTTGGTCTGACCCAGTATAGCAACTCTTATGTTCTTATGTTCTACAAAAACCACATCTATTATACCTGATTTACCTGGAAAGTGCTTTCATTTGAGTTAAATGAAATTAGTCTTATACCAACCAATATTCAGTGCTATTTAACTGGCCAGGAATGGCACCTGAAAAATTGGCACCGAAGAAATTTCCGCTTAGGAGTGATCTATAAACCACACCTAATGTTATTCTGGATGTGAGCCCTTGAGCCCAGGCCGAGGCCTAGTATAGGATTTAGGCCAAGGCCTAGGGTAGACCGAACAGGCCCTATGCACCACCCCAGACACCAAGCCCTGCACACTCACAACAGCCAATAGGCACCACCAGAAAGGGGAAGACAGAGCATTCAAGCGGGCCTCACAGCCTATCGGGAACCCACTCATGCAGAGACCAAGCGAGCGGGCCTCACGGCCGACAGGGAACCGAGTCACACTCTGGGAAGGGAGAAAGAACAACAAGGGTTCCACACAGAGCTGCAGTGCACACAGTGCAGGGTAAAGCCACAAAGAAAAGGGAGAGAGGCAGAAGCCTCTACAGGAGAACAAAGCTGTGCCACAAGTGAACAAGAATACAGGAAGCCCCACAAAGAAACACTCTAGGCTTAAACAACACAGCACTCATGGTTAAAGGAAACCAACTATAGGAATATACTCTAGGCTGAAACAACACAGCACTCAGGGAAAAAGGAAACCAACTGTAGGAATATACTCTAGGCTGAACCAATCAGCACACAAGGGAACAAGGCTGAACCTACAGCACACAAAGGGAAAGGAAGAACTACCTAAGGAATACATAAACTGGCCACACAACCACCCAAGGGGAAAAAGATACTGCTAAAGGGAAAGAACAGGGCAGAACTACTCAGAAGACAAGGATAAGGGGAGAGAAAACAAACAGAGGAAGCTGCCTTGACACACACAGACCAGAACAGGAACGCTGCTCTCCGAACACAAGAGACAGCTACATCAAACAAAAGAGAACTAAAACAAACAAACAGGAGCAAAATACAAGGACAGGGTAAGGCAGAACCATAGGGAGCAGAGCAGCAGCTCAGCACAACAAAATGAACACCGAGGGAGAGAAAGCTAAACAAATAAACTGAAACAACTCAAGGCAACAGCTTACCCCAGACAGCACAGCGTTAGAGCAGAATAAGCAAACCAGGTGGGGGAAGTAAGGCAATCAGGCTCATGCTGGGAATACCCAGCACACACACACACAGAATCAGCAAGCACAAGGAGAAAGGCTAATACTCCAACATGAATACAAGCGCCCAAACACAGGCTGGCTTCAGCAAAGCAATCAAAGCCAAAGCAAATGATTGCAAGGAAGAGGCAGACTTTAATGGATCAGGCTTTTGACTTCTGCTGGCTCAGCCACTGACAAGCCAATCAGGAGTGAATTCCAAACCTTCCCCTGCCTATCTAGCAGAATCATAACACCTAGATTTAGGCATAGTTTAATTGTTCCGCAGAATCTTAGCAGAGATTGGGTGATGACACCGGTAATTGGGAAACAAAATGGGAGCTGGGCAGACCTCTACGGTCTATGCCCTGATTGTGACTGAATAGATAGGGATGGGCTGGAGTGTAAATTTTAAGGGGCTTCGACTTTAGCTCTAGAACTTAGTACAAGAATAGTGCTAGGTAGACTTCTACAGTCTGTGCCCTGAGAATGGCAAGGACAAATCAAACTCAGGTATACATATAAAGTATCACATACCATGTAAAATGAGTTTATCTTGTTGGGCAGACTGGATGGACTGTACAGGTCTTTATCTGCCATCGTTTACTATGTTACTATGTAATTTCATATGCCCACACTAGAGCAGGCCACTTTTTATCGCAGCTTAGTAAATGGGCACCTAAGTTTATAGTAGCCAAAACAACACCGGATATTCAACGCCGGTCACTGGAAATGGCCGTCAATATCCAGGCTCACTGCCTACCCTGGGACTTAGCCAGCCTGCCTCCCACATGCCTGAATACTAGCCTCATAGTCTTTTTAAATATGTTTAATTAACGTTTTTTTTTTAACATGGGTATCACAGACAAAAGCATTTTGCAAGCTACTTTTATTTAAAAGCACCTCATTAAGAAACTGCAGACGGCCCAAAGTACAGCGGCAAGATTGGTCTATGGAAAGTCAAAATTTGAAAGTGCCACGCCCCTCCGAGAGAAGCTGCATTGGCTTCCTGTCAAGGATCGAATCTCCTTTAAACTCTGCTCTCTAGTTCATAAACTCCTCTATGGTGAGGTACCTGGCTACATGATAGATCTCATCATACTACCTCTCAGGGATACATTCAGACTCTCCCATTCGTATCTTAGCCTTCATTATCCAAAATGCAACGGCATCAAGTGCAAATCCACGTATGCTACATCCTTCTCTTTCATCAGCACTCAGCTTTAGAACTCTTTGCCGAAAACCATAAAAACCATCCCCAACCATCTAACTTTCAGGAAATCTTTAAAGACCATGTTATTTGGAAATGCTTATCCCACATTCCCCTTCCCTCTTCCCTCCTGGTTTTCCTACTCTTTCTATCCATTCCTACTCTTCCCCATTCTCTCTTGTAGGTTTTTCTGCTGTATTAGCTTCATTTCACTGCATTGGCGTCTGCCTCTGTGGTGCGCTGTAAGCCACATTGAGCCTGACACTGTTGGGAAACTGTGGAGTACAAATGAGATAATAAATAAACTAAATAAATAAAATTTATTGGCCATAATGATGTAGAGCATAGATCTAAAATATCTTTGAAAAGAAGAGGCTTGTCTTCTTCTGTATGAGGTGGGTGACCTTGTCCTGCTTTTGCTTCCTCCTCAGCGCTTTTCACATGGGGAAAGGTGCCATTGGTTTTTTTCTAATATTATCTACATTAATTTATTTGTACATCATGTTATATTGTCTCTTGTTGTTTAAATTAGTTTGAGTGTGATACTCATTGAAAAGAGCGTAAAACTGTGAAATGAGGTGAAGAGAAGGCAGTGTGAGGAAGTTGAGGTGCAACTGATATGTTAATAAGGGCATATTTCTCACAGACTAGTAATGAGGAAATTTGTGTGAGATGACAGTAATTGGGAAGACATCTGTTTATATCTAACAGCCTCATCAGCGAGTTTCTTCAAACATAATCAAGGACAAGAAGCAACAGGAATCTGAAAAAAAAAAAGATTTTATGCAGTTCACAGGTTTCTCACCTTGTTAGAGCTCAAGGAGGGGAGTGAGTTGGATCTTCTTGGTGACGTATTAATGAGAAAAGCAACAGAACAGAAAGTTGGAACTTAGTTAGCCTGATGTGACACAGTCTAGTGGGTCAATCAGGTGCAAATCTACTAATTCCCTCTTGCAACTCCTCAGAGTACCTGTCTGATGACAAACAGTACAGGAGCAGCTTCCCTGACTAGCTGTGACTGTGGATCGTTTTCTATACTGATCAGGGATCCCCAAAACAAGTCCAGGATAATTGGTGATCCAGCTGCTTCTCGGTCCAGGGTAGAACTTGTTCTCACTGATTCAGATACAATGTTGCCTTCCAAGGTTGTCCAAGCTATCCACAGCTGGGAACTTAGAGAAGATAATGATGGTATTCAGGCAAACAGTGTCCTTGATGGCACAGCATATCTTCCACAAAATGCAAGGCAGAGAATTTTGCAGAAACCATTACAGTATGGCTCAGAGCATGGTTTAGAGCATAGGTTAGGCCTCAGGCCCACAAAGGTGACTCAGAAAACACCCCTATACTCCTGTCCTTAGCACTTACACAGCGAGGACCCCCCTCCCCTGTAAGTGCTATGGGATCTTTTGGGGGAGGACCACTGCCTCTTCAGCATTGGGGAATAGTTTATATGACTCGGGAATGGAGGGAGATTGTTGATGTGACTGAGGAGGAGATCAGAGGATGCGGGATTGCTACTAGAGGTATTGGATGAGTTTGGTATTCAACCCATGGGAATACGATAAATGTATCAGCAGCAGCACCCGTGTTATCTGCCAGAAAGCATTTAACATAAGCCTGTATGTCACCAGTGTGGTTTAGGTTGCAAGGACACAAATATATAGTCATTTACAGCTGAGCACTATTCTGTAAATACACCCTAACATTCAATGGCATGTACTCAGGGCCGGACCAAGGCAAGATGCCGTCTAAGGCAGAGCATTCATGCTGCCACCCACAGTCGAGATGCCACCCTCCCCCAGGCTGAGATGCCACCCCCTCCCCTGGCATTTTACCTAGTCACGGTGACTTTCCAAGCCCAGCAGTGGTAGCAATTCCCATAAGCTGCCCTGCCACTGCTGGCACCCGCCTCTTCCCTTTACTGCGGCTGCTTGAGCGAAACAGGAAATTACTTCAGGCGGCCACTGTAAAGGGAAGAAGCGGGTACCAGCAGTGGCAGGGCAGCGTATGGAAATTGCTGCCATTGCTGGGCTTGGAAAGTCACTGTGACCAGAAAAAATGCCACAAAGCCACTCCCACCCCACCCCCGAGATGCTGCTCCTAAAGAGTACCACCTGAGGCCCCCACCTCAGATGGCCTAATGGTCAGGCCACCCCTGCACGTACTTTGCAAGTGGGCATTCACAACAGATGAAATTTAAGCAGATCATGCCGGGGCACACATTTTCATATATAGATTATAAAATACTATATACGTGTTCTTTAACAATCTAGGTGCAAACATTTAGACCAGCTCACTAGCTAGTACAAGTCTTCCTGCCTAAAATATAGATATGTATGTGATCTGTTAAACTAGTATTCTATAATGAAATGTTGATGCCTACTTTTCTTTACAAAATAGGCTCCAGGTATGATCTTGGCACCTAAAAATAGAATAAATCTTGCCCTTTCATAGAATTACTTTCCAGATATCTGCCCTGTTCAGTAAATGAAGGACAGATGCTGACCATGCCCCTGACATCTATTACACAGGCCCTATAGTTTTACACTTTCAGAGCTAGGTGAATGGCTTGGAAGGGGCAAAGCATCCTCCCAAAAGCCGGCAAAAATTGTGAGCACTTCCTTTCCTTCTGAGGACTGGTGCAAAGTTTGCAGGTTAAAGTGACAATGAATTTTGTAAGGACCTTTTTTGTTTTGAAATTCGGGCTCCTATTTGACGCATGGAAAGGCTTTTTCGATATGATGTCTAAATCTGACTGTGGATGTTTTGATGAAAATGTCCAAAACTCAAGTAGTGAAAATGACCATTTTCAAACCAGAAAAACATCTCTATTTTTTCTTTGAAAATGGCCATTTCCTAGACGTTGTTTTGCTTAGTGTGCCTATCTTTTTGAACCATTTTCCAAAAAATGTGTCCAAGTAACAAACACACAAAATCAAGCAATTGGGACATAGTAGGAGCCAGCTTTAATAGTAGACTGGCCACATCAGAGTAGTGGGGCACCCTAGGGGACACTGCAGTGGACTGAACACAAACCACCTTATAATTGAAAGAGAAAAACGCCTAGATTTCGACCCAAATCGGGAGATAGACGTTTATCTCACAAAAACGAATAAATCGGTATAATGGAAAGCCGATTTTGGACGTTTTCAACTGCACTCCATCGCGGAAGCGTACAAAGTTGACAGGGGCGTGTCGGAGGCGTGGCGAAGGTGGAACTGGGGCGTGGTTATCGGCCAAGGAGAGATGGGCGCCTTTCACCGATAATGGAAAAAAAGTATACGTTTGTAGCTAGAATTTAGGGCACTTTTCCTGGACCCTGTTTTTTCATGAATAAGGCCCCAAAAAGTGCCCTAAATGACCAGATTACCACCAGAGGGAATCGGGGATGACCTCCTCTGACTCCCCAGTGGTCACTAACCCCCTCCCACCACAAAACATGATGTTTCACAACTTTTTATTTTCACCCTCAAATGTCATACCCACCTCCCTGGCAGCAGTATGCAGGTCCCTGGAGCAGTTGTTAGGGGGTGCAGTGGACTTCAGGCAGGTGGACCCAGGCCCATCCCCCCCTACCTGTTACAATTGTGCTGCTTAATGCTTAGTCGTCCAACCCCCCCAAACCCACTGTACCCACATGTAGGTGCCCCCCTTCACCCCTTAGGGCTATAGTAATGGTGTAGACTTGTGGGCAGTGGGTTTTGAGGGGGATTTGGGGGACTTAACACACAAGGGAAGGGTGCTATGCACCTGGGAGCTCTTTTACCTTTTTTTTGGTTTTTGTAAAAGTGCCCCCTAGGGTGCCCGGTTGGTGTCCTGGCATGTGAGGGGGACCAGTGCACTACGAATCCTGGCCCCTCCCACGAACAAATGCCTTGGATTTATTCGTTTTTGAGCTGGGCGCTTTCATTTTCCATTATCACTGAAAAACAAAAACGCCCAGCTCACAAATTGTCGAATAAAACATGGACGTCTATTTTTTTTGAAATACGGTTCGGTCCGCCCCTTCACAGACCCGTTCTCGGAGATAAACGCCCATGGAGATAGACGTTTTCGTTCAATTATGCCCCTCAAAAGGTCCTAGGTACACATTTTACCATTACCCCCTTATATTTAATGGTGAGCCCTTCAAAGCACACCAAAATCCTACTGTACCCAACTATATACCACTACAATAGCTATTATGGCTGCAGGTGTCACCTATATGTGGTTTTTTTTTTTGGGGGGGGGGGGAATGACACTTTTCACTACAAGTATAATAGAGTGGATTATAGGCCTGGGTCCCCCTTCTCTACAGTATACTGCACCCACCACTTGGCTATTCCAGGAACCTGCTTGCTGCTCTAATAGGACTGGCCATAACATCTGAAGCTGTCACAGAGGCTGGTATGTACTGTTTCATTTATATCTTTGTGGTGTGGGAGGGGGTCAGTGACCACTGAAGGAGCAAGGGGGTATCAATCCTTTATTCTTGCAATAGTCCTCTGGTCATTTAGAGCACTTTTTTTGTGACTTATTCGTTAATAAAACAGGTCTAGACCAAAACATCCAACTTATAGCCCTGATGTTTTTGTTTTGTTCCATTATAGCAGAGAAAAATGTCCCAAGTGTTAAGAACGCCCAGACCCCACCCTTAAAACTCCTCTGTCACTCCTCCTTGTAATTTGAACACAGTTCAGATGGACTTCATAGAAAAACATCTAAAAACTGGTTTTGGAAATACCACCAATTTGGACATTTTTGTGTGGAAAAAATGTCCAAATGCAGATTTATGTCACTGTTTGGACTTTTTTTCTCTTTTGAAAATGAGCCCCTATAGTATCTGCAAGCAGCAAAGGTTCCAAAACAACACTGAGTTTCTACTTTAGGAAGCAGTGTTGATTGATGTTCTATAAGTTTCATTTTTTACCTTATCATCCCCATCTACTACTGAATCAGCATCCAAATATTCAGTTTTCTCCTTCCTCAGTCCTTGCCTCCAGATGCCCTGGGAATATCCTAGTTCATGCTCCACATTCAGTGCTTATTTTTAGGTCTCTGTACTTTATATGCAAGTCACTAATGTCACATTGCTACAATAGCTTATTCTTGTCTAGTGTCATAAATTCCCATTAGCTATCTTTCATTAAATTAGTCTTGCTTAAAGATTCTCTCTTATTTTGGCCCCATTTTAACAAGAAGTGTATAACATTATGTTGAATGGCACTAAAAACCCTCAGCATCCTATATCAGCACTTCGTTCCTGAAGAAGCCTTTTTTCCGGGGTGAAACGGTGGCCCCCCGTCGAACGCTCAAAAGAGTGCTTGCATATGGCAATACAAAGCAAAGTGCAAGTCTGTTATTATTACTTATTCAGTTTGATGCTGTCGACAGGGTTATTCAGAGAAGTTGTTCATTACATTATCTAAGAGTAAAATACACTCTATC